>NC_140666.1:90478499-90535442 GCF_054131305.1 Coturnix japonica | reverse complement strand
GACCCCCCATCCACATACATGGGGGGGGGGGGGGGGGGGGGCAGCTGAAACCCCCCCCATCCACACACACATACACATTGGGGGGGGGGGCCGAGACCCCCCCATCCACACAGTGACCCCCCCCATAGACCCCCGCATCCACACACACATGGGGGGCAGCTGAGACCCCCCCCATTTACACACACACAATGGGGGGTTGCTGAGACCCCCCATCCAGATACTTGGGGTGGGGGGCAGCTGAGACCCGCCCCCCCCATCCACACACACACACACATGGGGGGGGCTGAGACCCCCCCATCCAGATACATGGGGTGGGGGGCAGCTGAGACCCCCCCATCCACACACACACACATATGGGGGGGGGTCGGCTTTGCCCCATAGACCAGATGTGTGGGGTGAGGGGCTGGGCCCCCCCCGGCCCCATAATGGACTGTAAATTGGAGGGGGCGGGGGAGGGGGGTGGTCGCCCCATAGCGGGACCCCCACAGTGTGTGTTGTGCCCCCCCCCCCCCCTAATTAATGGGGTTGGGGTTATTCGGAGCTGTTGGTTAATTAAAACGAATTGTAATTAATTAAAACGAATTGTCATTAATTAATTATGAGAGAAAGTGAGCGACCAACAGCCCCCCCCACTGATGGGGGGTGATGGGGATGCATGGGGGGGGGGGACTGGGACCCCCAAGCACCCTATGGGACCCCCAAGTGCTCTCTGGGACCCCCAAGTACCCAATGGGACCCCCAAGTATCCTATGGGACCCCCAAGTATCCTATGGGACCCCCAAGCACCCTATGGGGCCCCCAGTTATCCTATGGGACCCCCAAGTGCCCTATAGGAGCCCCTGTGTCCTCTCTGGGACCCCCAAGTGCCCTATGGGTCGCTCCCATACCGCCCTCCCCCCCCACTGGTGGCTGAGCCCACTGTCATAGTATGGGTGTGCTATGGGGACCGTATGGGGGATGGCATAGGAACTGTATGGGGGCTGTATGGGGCCTGTATGGGGACATGGGGGTGGTATGGGGACAGTATGGGGATGGTAATGGGGACATGGGGGCAGTATGGGGACAGCAAGGACAGTATGGGGACATGGGGACGGTAATGGGGACATGGGGTGGTATGGGGACATGAGGATGCCATAGGAACTGTATGGGGACTGTATGGGGACATGGGGGTGTATGGGGACGTGGGGATGGCATAGGAACACTATGGGGACAGTATGGGGACATGGGGAGATTGGGGGGGTCTCAGAGCCATATATATTCACTATGGGGGTGGTCTCAGAGCTGGGTGTTCATTATAGGGGTCTCAGAGCTGTATATGTTTATTATGGGGGGGTCTCAGAGCCATATATGTTCATTGTGGGGGGGGGTCTCAGAGCCATATATATTCACTATGGGGGTGGTCTCATAGCTGGGTGTTCAATAGGGGGGTCTCAGTGCTGTATATGTTTATTATGGGGGGGGGGTCTCAGAGCTGTGTATGCTCATTATGGGGGGGGTCTCAGAGCCATATATATTCACTATGGGGGTGGTCCCATAGCTGTGTGTTCAATATGGGGGTCTCAGAGCTGTATATGTTTATTATGGGGGGGTCTCAGAGCTGTATATGTTTATTATGGGGGGGTCTCAGAGCCATATATGTTCATTGTGGGGGTCTCAGAGCTGTATATTCATTATTGGGGGGGGGGGGTTCAGAGCCATATACGTTTATTATGGGGCTCTCAGAGCTGTATTTATGGGGGTTTCAGAGCCGTATATGTTTATTATGGGGGGTCTCAGAGCTGTATATGTTTATTATGGGGGTCTCAGAGCTGTGTATGTTCAATATGGGGGGGTCTCATAGCTGGGTGTTCAATATGGGGGTCTCAGAGCTGTATATGTTTATTATGGGGGGGTCTCAGAGCCATATACGTTCATTATGGGGGTCTCAGAGCTGTATATTCATTACGGGGGGGGGGGTCTCAGAGCCGCATATGTTTATTATGGGGGTCTCAGAGCCGTATATTCACTATGGGGTCACTCAGAGCCCTATATATTCACTATGGGGGGGTCTCAGAGCTGTATATGTTCAATATGGGGGGGTCTCAGAGCCATATATGTTCACTATGGAATCACTCAGAGCTGTATATGTTTATTATGGGGGGGTCTCAGAGCTGAGTATGTTCATTATGGGGGTCTCAGAGCTGTATATTCATTATGGGGGGGGGGTCTCAGAGCCATATATGTTTATTATGGGGGTCTCAGAGCTGTATTTATGGGGGTCTCAGAGCCGTATATTCACTATGGGGGGTCTCAGAGCCCTATATATCCATTATGGGGGGGTCTCAGAGCTGTATATGTTCATTATGGGGGGGTCTCATAGCTGGGTGTTCATTATAGGGGTCTCAGAACTGTATATGTTCGATACAGTGTGTGTGTGGGGGGGGTCTCAGAGCCCTATATATTCACTATGGGGGGTCTCAGAGCTGTATATGTTTATTACAGGGGTCTCAGAGCCATATATGTTTATTATGGGGTTCTCAGAGCTGTATTTATGGGGGTCTCAGAGCCGTATATTCACTATGGGGTCACTCAGAGCCCTATATATCCATTATGGGGGGTCTCAGAGCCCCATATATCCCTTATGGGGTCACTCAGAGCCCCATATATCCCTTATGGGGGCTCTCAGAGCTGCGTCCCCCTGTGGTCCCCGTCCCTGCGGTACAGCTCATCCAGCACCGGTTCCGGGATTCGCTTCAGGAGCCGCCGGGGGAAAATACGCAACAACTGCCAGCCCAGATCCAGGGAGTCCCAGATGGTGCGACGCTCCGACGGGCCTGGGGGGGTGGGGGGTATATGGGGGTATGGGGTCAATATGGAGGGGATAATGGGGGGTATGGGGGGGTATGGGGGTATATGGGGTCAATATGTAGGGGATAAAGGGGGGTAAGGGGGAGGGGAGGGGGTAAAGGGGGTCGGGGGGGGATAAAGGGGGTCCAGGGGGGCATAAGGGGGGATAAAGGGGGAGGGGGAGGGGGGTATGGGGGGGTATGGGGTCAGGGGGTGTAAGGGGGACAATGGGGGGATAAATGGGGAGGTGAGGGGGTAAGGGGGTCGGGGGGGGGGATAAAGGGGGTCCAGGGGGATGTAAGGGGGATAAAGGGGGGGATAAGGGGGAGGATAAGGGGGGTAATGGGGATAAGAGGGGGGAATAGGGGGTATAAAGGGGGCCAGGGGGGGCAGAAGGGGGGAAGGGGGAGATAAGGGGGGTATGGGGGGACCATAAGGGGGGATAAAGGGGGTAAAGGGATCGGGGGGGGCATAAGGGGGGATAAAGGGGGATAAGGGGGGTAAAGGGGGTAAGGGGGGGGTTGGGGAGGATAAAAGGAGGGATATAGGGAGGTAAAGGGGGGGTGAGAGGGGTAAGGGGGGGATAAAGGGGGTCAGGGGAGGTGTAAGGGGGATAAAGGGGGGATAAGGGGGAGGCGAGAGGGGCAAGGGGGGGACAGGGGGGTAAGGGGGTTGGGGGGGGATATAGGGGGGTAAAGGGGGGGATAAGGGGATAAAGGGGATAAGGGGAGGTCGGGGGGGGGATAAAGGGGGTCAGAGGGGGCCATAAGGGGGATAAAGGGGGGATAAGGGGGAGGGGAGGGGGGTAAGGGGGTCAGGGGGGGATAAAGGGGGTCCAGGGGGGCATAAGGGGGGATAAAGGGGGAGGTGAGGGGGGTAAGGGGGGGATAAAGGGGGTCAGGGGGTGTAAGAGGGATAAAGGGGGGGATAAGGGGGAGGATAAGGGGGGTAATGGGGATAAGAGGGGGGAATGGGGGGTATAAAGGGGGCCAGGGGGGGCAGAAGGGGGGGAAGGGGGGGATAAGGGGGGTCGGGGGGACCATAAGGGGGGATAAAGGGGGATAAGGGGGGTAAAGGGGGTAAGGGGGGGGTTGGGGAGGATAAAAGGAGGGATATAGGGGGGTAAAGGGGGGGTGAGAGGGGTAAGGGGGGGATAAAGGGGGTCAGGGGGGGTGTAAGGGGGATAAAGGGGGGATAAGGGGGAGGGGAGGGGGGCAAGGGGGGGACAGGGGGATAAGGGGGTTGGGGGGGGGATAGAAGGGGGATAAGGGGGAGGTGAGGGGATAAGGGGGGGATAAGAGGGATAAAGGGGATAAGGGGGGGTTGGGGGGGGCATAAGGGGGGATAAAAGGGGGATAAAGGGGGGGTAAGGGAGGGTAAGGGGGGCAGGGGGGGCCATAAGGGGGGGATAAGGAGAGTAAAGGGGATAAGGGGGGGATAAAGGGGGTCGGGAGGAGGTATAAGGGGGGATAAAGGGGGGATAAGGGGGAGGTGAGGGGGGTAAGGGGGTCGGGTGGGGGATAAAGGGGGTCCAGGGGGGCATAAGGGGGGATAAAGGGGGAGGTGAGGGGGGTAAAAGGGGGATAAGGGGGGGGATAAGGGGGGTAAAGGGGATAGGAGGGGGGAATAGGGGGTATAAAGGGGGCCGGGGGGGCAGAAGGGGGGGAAGGGGGGGATAAGGGGGGTCGGCAGGGGGAATAGGGAGGATAAAAGGGGGGATCAGGGGGTCGGGGGGGGTATGAGGGGGGATAAAAGGGGGATAAGGGGGTAAAGGGGGCAAGGGGGGGGTTGCGGAGGATAAAAGGAGGGATATAGGGGGGTAAAGGGGGGGATAAGGGGATAAAGGGGATAAGGGGAGGTCGGGGGGGGGATAAAGGGGGTAAGAGGGGGCCATAAGGGGGATAAAGGGGGGATAAGGGGGAGGGGAGGGGGGTAAGGGGGTCAGGGGGGGATAAAGGGGGTCCAGGGGGCATAAGGGGGGATAAAAGGGGAGGGGAGGGGGAGGTGAGGGGATAAGGGGGGGATAAGAGGGATAAAGGGGATAAGGGGGGGTTGGGGGGGGCATAAGGGGGGATAAAAGGGGGATAAAGGGGGGATAAGGGGGAGGTGAGGGGGGTAAGTGGGGATAAAGGGGGGGGATAAGGGGGGTAAAGGGGATAGGAGGGGGGAATAGGGGGTATAAAGGGGGCCGGGGGGGGCAAAAGGGGGGAGGGGGGGGGATAAGGGGGGTCGGGGGGGCCATAAGGGGGGATAAAAGGGGGATAAAGGGGAGGTGAGGGGGAATAAAGGGGGGGATAAGGGGGGTAAAGGGGATAAGGGGGGGATAAAGGGGGTCGGGAGGGGTGTAAGGGGGAATAAAGGGGGGATAAGGGGGTCCAAGGGGGAGTAAGGAGGGGGACAGGGGGGTAAGAGGGTCGGGGGGGCATAAGGGGGGATAAAGGGGGGGATAAGGGGGATAAGGAGCAGTAAGGGGGGGTATGGGGGGATAAAGGGTGTCAGGGGGGATGGGGGGAGATAAAGGGGGATGAGGGGGAGGTGAGGGGGGTAAGGGGGGAACAGGGGGGTACGGGGGTCGGGGGGGCATAAGGGGGGATAAAAGGGGGATAAGGGGGGTAAAGGGGATAAGGGGGGGGTGAGGGGCTGTAAGGTGGGGTGACCCTAAAGGGGGTTGTGGGGCCATAAGTGGGGTAGGCCCCATAGTTTGTACTGGGCCCCATAGCGTCATAGGCCCCATAGTGTGTTACTGCCCTGCCCCATAGTGCTGCTGCCCCACAGTGTGCACTGGGCCCCATAGCGGGTTATTGCCCTGCCCCATATCGCCCCATATGGCCCCATATCACCCCATATGGCCGCATATGGCCCCATACCACCCCATATCGCCCCATATGGCCCCATATTGCCCCATATCGCCCCATATTGCCCCATATCGCCCCATATGGCCCCATATCACCCCATATCGCCCCATATGGCCCCATATCGCCCCATATCGCCCCATATCACCCCATATGGCCCCATATCACCCCATATCACCCCATATTGCCCCATATCGTCCCATATCACCCCATATGGCCCCATATCACCCCATATCACCCCATATGGCCCCATATCACCCCATATCACCCCATATGGCCCCATATCGCCCCATATCTCCCCATATGGCCCAATATGGCCCCATATCACCCCATATCACCCCATATGGCCCCATATCACCATATATAGCCCCATATTGCCCCCTATCGTCCCATATCACCCCATATGGCCCCATATGGCCCCATATCGCCCCATATCTCTCCATATTGCCCCATATCGCCCCGTATCACCCCATATGGCCCCATATGGCCCCATATCACCCCATATCACCCCACATGGCCCCATATCTCCCCATATCACCCCATATCACCCCATATCTCCCCATATCGCCCCATATCTCCCCATATCTCCCCATATCACCCCACATGGCCCCATATCGCCCCATATCGCCCCATATCTCCCCATATCTCCCCATATCACCCCATATCACCCCATATCTCCCCATATCACCCCATATCTCCCCATATCTCCCCATATCTCCCCACATCGCCCCATATCTCCCCATATCTCCCCATATCTCCCCATATCTCCCCATATCTCCCCATATGGCCCCATATCACCCCATATCTCCCCATATCTCCCCCCATCTCCCCCCATCTCCCCACACTGACCCTGTGCGATGAAGCGCCGCTCAAAGCGCTGTATGAAATCCAGGTGCAGTCGATCCTCGGCCGTCAGCGCCTCCTCCCCAACCACCGACTTCAGGGCCACGACGTCACGGGACGCGGCGTAACACGCGTACTATGGGGCAGGGGAACGGGACATGGGGACACATAGGGACACATAGGGAACCATAGGGACCCATAAGAACCCATAGGGACCCCATAGAGACCCATAGGGAACCATAGGGACCCATAGGGAACCATAGGGACCCATAGGGAACCATAGAGAAACATAGGAACTGATAAGAACCCATAGGGACACATAGGGACCCATAGGGAACCATAGGGACCCATAGAGACCCATAGAGAAACATAGGGACACATAAGAACCCATAGAGAAACATAGGGACCCATAGGAACCCATAGAGAAACATAGGAACCTATAAGAACCCATAGGGACCCCATAGAGACCCATAGGGAACCATAGAAACCCATAGGAACCCATAGAGAAACATAGGGACCCATAGGAACCCATAGGAACCCATAGAGAAACATAGGAACCCATAAGAACCCATAGAGAACCATAAATACCCCATAGAGACCCATAAGGAACCATAGGAACCCATAAGAACCCATAGAGACCCATAGGGACCCATAGGAACCCATAAAGAAACATAGGGACCCATAGAGACCCATAGAGAAACATAGGAACCCAAAAGAACCCATAGGGACACATAGGGACCCATAGAGAACCATAGATACCCCATAGAGACCCATAGGGAACCATAGGAACCCATAAGAATCCATAGAGAAACATAGGAACCCATAAGAACCCCTAAAGAAACATAGGGACCCATAGAGACCCATAGAGAACCATAGAGACCCATAGGGAACCACAGGAACCCATACGAACCCATAGAGACCCACAGGGACCCATAAGAACCCATAGAGAAACATAGGGACACATAGAGAACCATAGATACCCCATAGAGACCCATAGGGAACCATAGGAACCCATAGGAACCCATAGAGAAACATAGGGACCCATAGAGAACCATAGAAACCCATAGGAACCCATAGAGAAACATAGGGACCCATAGAGAACCATACATACCCCATAGAGACCCATAGAGAACCACAGGAACCCATAAGAACCCATAGGGACACATAGGGACCCATAGAGAACCATAGATAGCCCATAGAGACCCATAGGGAACCATAGGAACCCATAGAGACCCACAGGGACCCATAAGAACCCATAGAGAAACATAGGGACACATAGAGAACCATAGATAGCCCATAGAGACCCATAGGGAACCATAGGAACCCATAAGAACCCATAGAGAAACATAGGGACCCATAGAGAACCATAGATACCCCATAGAGACCCATAGAGAACCATAGGAACCCATAGAGAAACATAGGAACACATAGAGAAACATAGATATCCCATAGAGACCCATAGGGAACCATAGGAACCCATAAGAACCCAAAGAGACCCACAGGGACCCATAAGAACCCATAGAGACCCATAGAGAACCATAGGAACACATAAGGACCCATAGAGACCCATAGGGAAAAATAGGGTCCCATAGAGAACCATAGAGACCCACAGAGAATCATAGGAACCCATAAGCACCCATAGGGACCCATAGAGACACATAGAGACCCATAGGGACACATGGAGAACCATAGGGACCCATAGGAACCCATAAGGACCCATAGAGATACAGAAGACAACGATAGGAACCCGTAAGAACCCACAGAGAACCATAGGAACCCATAAGAACCCATAGAGAACCATAGGAACCCATAGAGAAACATAGAGACCCATAGAGAACCATAGGAACCCATAAGAACCCACAGAGAACCATAGGAACCCATAAGAACCCATAGAGAACCATAGGAACCCATATGGACCCATAGAGAACCATAGGGACCCCATAGAGACCCATAGAGAAACATAGGAACCCATAAGAACCCATAGAGAACCATAGAGACCCATTGAGATACATAAGAGAACAATAGGGACCTATAGAGACCCATAAGAACACATAGAGACCCATAGAGAACCTTAGAGAACCATAGACAGCACATAGAGACCCATAGGGACCCATAGGGACCCATAGAGAACCATAGAGAACCATAGAGACCCATAGGGACCCATAGGGACCCATAGAGAACCATAGAGAACCATAGAGACCCATAGGGACCCATAGAGACCCATAGAGAACCATAGAGACCCATAGGGACCCATAGAGACCCATAGAGAACCATAGAGACCCATAGGGACCCATAGAGACCCATAGAGAACCATAGAGACCCATAGAGAACCATAGAGACCCATAGGGACCCATAGGGACCCATAGAGAACCATAGAGACCCATAGGGACCCATAGGGACCCATAGAGAACCATAGAGACCCATAGGGACCCATAGGGACCCATAGAGAACCAGAGACCCATAGGGACCCATAGACAGCACACAGACACCCCACAGACCCCATATCACCCCATAGAGCCCCACAGACACCCCATAGAGCCCCATACACCCCATATCACCCCCCATCCATCCCATAATAGTCACCAGCTGGTTGCTCAGGTCGCCATGGTCGCACCGTGTCATCCCGTCCCCGATGGCCCCACAGACACCCCATATCGCCCCATAGAGCCCCATACACCCCATATCACCCCATAGAGCCCCATAGAGCCCCACAGACACCCCATAGAGCCCCATACACCCCATATCACCCCATAGAGCCCCATACACCCCATAGAGCCCCACACACCCCATATCACCCCATAGAGCCCCATAGACACCCCATAGAGCCCCACAGACCCCATATCACCCCATAGAGCCCCATATCACCCCATAGAGCCCCATACACCCCATATCACCCCATAGAGCCCCATAGACACCCCATAGAGCCCCATACACCCCATATCACCCCATAGAGCCCCATAGACACCCCATAGAGCCCCATACACCCCATACACCCCATAGAGCCCCATACACCCCATAGAGCCCCATACACCCCATACACCCCATAGAGCCCCATACACCCCATATCACCCCATAGAGCCCCATACACCCCATACACCCCATATCACCCCATAGAGCCCCATACACCCCATAGAGCCCCATAGACACCCCATAGAGCCCCATACACCCCATATCGCCCCATAGAGCCCCATACACCCCATATCGCCCCATAGAGCCCCATACACCCCATACACCCCATATCACCCCATAGAGCCCCATACACCCCATAGAGCCCCATAGACACCCCATAGAGCCCCATACACCCCATATCACCCCATAGAGCCCCATAGACACCCCATACACCCCATAGCACCCCATAATAGTCACCAGCTGGTTGCTCAGGTCGCCGTGGTCGCGCCGTGTCATCCCGTCCCCGATGGCGGATTTCATCAACCGGGACAATGACGGGAGAACGTTGATGGGGGGGTAAATCTGTGGGGCAGCCCCATAGAACCACGACATAGGGACACATAGCGCCACATAGCGCCCCATTGAGCCCCATAGCCCCATAGTGTCCCCATAGGGCCCCATAGTGCCCCATAGCACCCCATAGTGTCCCCATAGAGCCCCATAGCACCCCACAGCACCCCATAGAGACCCATAGTGTCCCCACAGTGCCCCATAGTACCCCATAGCCCCATAGCGCCCCATAGCACCCCATAGAGACCCATAGTGTCCCCATAGTGACCCATAGCACCCCATAGCCCCATAGTGCCCCATAGCACCCCATAGCGCCCCATAGTGCCCCATAGCACCCCATAGTGTCCCCATAGCGCCCCACAGCACCCCATAGAGACCCATAGTGTCCCCATAGTGCCCCATAGCACCCCATAGTGCTCCATAGTGCCCCATAGCGCCCCATAGAGCCCCATAGCACCCCATAGCGCCCCATAGCGCCCCATAGAGACCCATAGTGTCCCCATAGCACCCCATAGCCCCATAGTGCCCCATAGCGCCCCATAGTGCCCCATAGCACCCCACAGCACCCCATAGCACCCCACAGCACCCCATAGCACCCCATAGTGCCCCATAGCGTCCCATAGTGTCCCCATAGTGCCCCATAGCACCCCATAGCGCCCCATAGCACCCCATAGTGCCCCATAGCACCCCATAGCCCCATAGCGCCCCATAGTGCCCCATAGCACCCCATAGCGCCCCACAGCGCTGCCCCACCTGCCGGTTGTGCAGCTGCCGGTCGATGTAGATTTGCCCCTCAGTGATGAAACCAGTGAGATCCGGGATGGGGTGAGTGATGTCTGCGGGGACATGGGAACACTGCGACCCATAGCGCCCCACTGTGCCCCATAGAGCCCCATAGCACACCCTATACTGCCTCATAGCACCCCATAGCGCCCCATAGCACCCCATAGCACACCCAATACTGCCCCATAGCACCCCATAGCGCCTCATAGAACCCCACAGCACACCCCATAGCTCCCCATAGAACCCCATAGCACCCCACAGAACCCCATAGCTCCCCATAGAACCCCATAGCACACCATAACACCCCATAGAACCTCATAGAACCCCATAGCACCCCACAGAACCCCATAGCTCCCCATAGAACCCCATAGCACACCATAACACCCCATAGCACCCCATAGAACTCCATAGCAGACCCTATATTGCCCCATACCGTCGTTGGTGAGGATGGGGATCTGGGTGATGGAGCCATAGCACACCCCATAGCACCTCATAGTGCCCCATAGCGCCCCATAGAACCCCATAGCGCCCCATAGCGCCCCATAGCACACCCCATAGCACCCCATAGAACCCCATAACGCCCTATAGAACCCCATAGCGCCCCATAGAACCCCATAGAACCCCATAGCAGACCCTATATCACCCCATACCGTTGTTGGGCATGGTGAGGATGGGGATCTGGGTGATGGAGCCATAGCACACCTCATAGCGCCCCATAGCACCCTATAGCACCCCATAACACCCCATAGCGCCCCATAGCGCCCTATATAACCCCGTAGCGCCCCATAGCGCCCCATAGCACACCCCATACCGTCGTTGGGCATGGTGAGGATGGGGATCTGGGTGATGGAGCCATAACACCCCATAGCGCCCCATAGCACCCTATATAACCCCATAGCGCCCCATAGCACTGACCATCATTGGGCATGGTGAGGATGGGGATCTGGGTGATGGAGCCATAACACCCCATAGCGCCCCATAACACCCCATAACACCCCATAGCGCCCCATAGCGCCCCATAGCACCCCATAGCGCCCCATAGCACACTATATAACCCCATAGCACTGACCATCGTTGGGCATGGTGAGGATGGGGATCTGGGTGATGGAGCCATAGCACACCCCATAGCGCCCTATATAACCCCGTAGCGCCCCATAGCGCCCCATAGCGCCCCATAGAACCCCATACCATCGTTGGGCATGGTGAGGATGGGGATCTGGGTGATGGAGCCCCCCCGCCCCTCCACCCTCCCGGCCCGTTCGTAGATCGTGGCCAAATCCGTGTACAAGTAACCGGGGAAACCGCGACGGCCCGGAACCTCCTCACGGGCTGCGGAGACCTGAACAACCGGCAGGGGGCGAGAGTGAGTTATGGGATATATAGGGGGATATGGGGGGTATGGGGGTATATGGGGATGTATGGGGATATATGGGGATATGGGGGAACCTCCTCACGGGCTGCAGAGACCTGGACAACCAGCAGGGGGCGATAGTGAGTTATGGGATATATAGGGGGATATGGGGGGTATGGGGGTATAGGGGGATATATGGGGGTGTATGGGGGAACCTCCTCACGGGCTGCGGAGACCTGAACAACCGGCAGGGGGCGATAGTGAGTTATGGGATATATAGGGGGATATGGGGGGGATAAATGGGGTATGGGGGGGTATATGGGGATATATGGGGGTATATGGGGATATGGGGGTATATGGAGATATATGGGGGGATATGGAGGGATATGGGGATATATGGGGGTATATGGGGATATATGGGGGGATATGGGGATATATGGGGGAACCTCCTCACGGGCTGCGGAGACCTGGAATGGACGGCAGGGGGCGATAGTGAGTTATAGGGATATATAGGGGGATATGGGGGGAGATAGGGGGGGATAGGGGGGTATGGGGGTATATGGGGATATATGGGGATATACGGGGATATGGGGGGAGATAGGGGGATATAGGGGGAGATATGGGGGTATGGGGGTATATGGGGATATATGGGGATATATAGGGGGATATGGGGGGAGATAGGGGGAGATAGGGGGGTATGGGGATATATGGGGATATATGGGGATATACGGGGATATGGGGGAACCTCCTCACGGGCTGCAGAGACCTGGAATGGACGGCAGGGGGCGACACTGAGCTATAGGGATTACATGTATGGGGGGATATAGGGGGAGATAGGGGGGTATGGGGGGATATGGGGGGATATGGGGATGTATGGGGATATGGGGGAACCTCCTCACGGGCTGCAGAGACCTGGGCAACCGGCAGGGGGCGATAGTGAGCAACGAGTATTACATAGGGATGAATGGGGTGATATGGGGAATAGGGGGTATGGGAGGATAGGGGGGTATACGAGGGATGCAGGGGGGGATAGGGGGATATGGGGGGTATGGGGGGATATGGGGATATATGGGGATATATGGGGGTATATGGGGGTATATGGGGGTATATGAGGGTATATGGGGGTATATGGGGGGATATGGGGGGATATGGGGGGATATGGGGGGGATATGGGGGAATATAGGGCTACATGGGGATGTGGGAACATATGGGGATGTATGTGGGGATATGGGGATATGGGAATGTATGGGGATGTATGGGGATATGGGGGGGCATGGGGGGATATAGGGGCATATGTGGGGATATATGGGGATGTATGGGGGGATATATGGGGATATGGGGGGGATATATGGGGATATAGGGGGGTAAAGGGGGATACAGGGGGATATATGGGGGGATATAGGGGGATATGGGGATATAGGGGGATATGGGGGCTTATATGGGGATGTATGGGGATATGGGGGGATATGTGGGGCTCTAAGGGTCCCCATGGGTCCGTATGGGTCTCTATGTGTCCCTATGTGTCCCTGTGTGTCCCTATGGGGCTCTATGGGTCGCTATGGGGCTCTATGGGTCGCTATGGGGCAGCCAATACCTCTCTGAGCGCCTCAGCGTAGGAGCTCATGTCAGTGAGTAACACCAGGACGTGTTTGTCACATTGATACGACAGGAACTCGGCCACCGTGAGAGCGAGACGAGGGGTCACAATGCGCTCAATGCTATGGGGCAGAGACAGACATGGGGGGCACAATGCGCTCAATGCTATGGGGCAGAGACAGACATGGGGGGCACAATGCGCTCAATGCTATGGGGCAGAGAGAGACATGGGGGGCACAATGCGCTCAATGCTATGGGGCACAGAGAGACATGGGGGGCACAATGCGCTCAGTGCTATGGGGCAGAGAGAGACATGGGGGGCACAATGCGCTCAGTGCTATGGGGCAGAGACAGACATGGGGGGCACAATGCGCTCAATGCTATGGGGCACAGAGAGACATGGGGGGCACAATGCGCTCAGTGCTATGGGGCAGAGAGAGACATGGGGGGCACAATGCGCTCAGTGCTATGGGGCAGAGACAGACATGGGGGGCACAATGCGCTCAGTGCTATGGGGCAGAGAGAGACATGGGGGGCACAATGCGCTCAGTGCTATGGGGCAGAGACAGACATGGGGGGCACAATGCGCTCAATGCTATGGGGCAGAGAGAGACATGGGGGGCACAATGCGCTCAGTGCTATGGGGCAGAGACAGACATGGGGGGCACAATGCGCTCAGTGCTATGGGGCAGAGAGAGACATGGGGGGCACAATGCGCTCAGTGCTATGGGGCAGAGACAGACATGGGGGGCACAATGCGCTCAATGCTATGGGGCAGAGAGAGACATGGGGGGCACAATGCGCTCAGTGCTATGGGGCAGAGACAGACATGGGGGGCACAATGCGCTCAATGCTATGGGGCAGAGACAGACATGGGGGGCACAATGCGCTCAATGCTATGGGGCAGAGAGAGACATGGGGGGCACAATGCGCTCAATGCTATGGGGCACAGAGAGACATGGGGGGCACAATGCGCTCAGTGCTATGGGGCAGAGAGAGACATGGGGGGCACAATGAGCTCAATGCTATGGGGCACAGAGAGACATGGGGGGCACAATGCGCTCAATGCTATGGGGCAGAGAGAGACATGGGGGGCACAATGCGCTCAGTGCTATGGGGCAGAGACAGACATGGGGGGCACAATGCGCTCAATGCTATGGGGCAGAGACAGACATGGGGGGCACAATGCGCTCAATGCTATGGGGCAGAGAGACATGGGGGGCACAATGAGATCAATGCTATGGGGCAGAGAGAGACATGGGGGGCACAATGCGCTCAGTGCTATGGGGCAGAGAGAGACATGGGGGTCACAATGCGCTCAATGCTATGGGGCAGAGACAGACATGGGGGGCACAATGCGCTCAGTGCTATGGGGCAGAGACAGACATGGGGGGCACAATGCGCTCAATGCTATGGGGCAGAGAGAGACATGGGGGGCACAATGAGCTCAATGGAAGAGGAGGAAGAGGAAGAGGAAGAGGAAGAGGAAGATGGAAGGAGATTGGGGGGGAAATGAAAGAGGAAGGGGATGAAGAGGGGAAGGAAGAGGAAAACAAAGAGGAAAAGGAGAAGGAGGAAGATGGAAGAAGAGAAAGATGGAAAAATGGAAGAGGAAGGAAACAGGGAGGAGGAGGAAGAGGAAAGAGATGGAATGGGAAGAGGAAGAGGAGGAAGATGGAAGAGGAAGAGGAAGAAGGGGAGGAAAATGGAAGAGAAGAAGGATGATGAGGAAGAGGAAGAGGAGAAGGGAAGGGAGGAATGGGAAGAGGAGAGAGATGGAAGTGGAAGAGGATTAAGAGAATAAGGAAGAGGAAGGTGGAAGTAGAGGAGGAAGAGGAGGAGGAAGAAAGAGGAAGAGAAGGAGAAGGAAGAGGGAGGAAGATGGAAGAGGATGAGAAGAAGAGGAGGGAGAGGAAGATGGAAGTGGAGGAGGGAAGTAGAAGAGAAAGAAGAGGAATAAGAGGGGGAAGATGGAAAAGGAAAAGAAGAAGAGGAGGAGGAAGAGGAAGAAGATGTAAGAAGAGAAGAAGAGGAAGAGGAGGAGAAATAGGAAGGGGAAGAGGAAGAGGAAGAGAATGGGGCTGATGAGGAAGAGGAGGAGGGAAGGGAGGAATGGGGAGAGAGATGGAAGAGGAAAAGGATTAAGAGGACAAGGAAGAGGAAGATGGAAGTAGAAGAGGAAGAGGAGGAGGAAGAAAGAGAGGGAGAGGGAGGGGAGGAGGAGGAGGAAGAGGGAGGAAGATGGAAGGAAAAGAGGGAGATAGAAGAGAAGAAGGAGGGAAGTAGAAGAGGAAGTAGAGGAATAAGAGGAGGAAGATGGAAGACGAAAAGAAGAAAAAGAGAAAGAAGATTAGGAGGAAGAGGAAGAGGAAGAGAAGAGGAAGATGGAAGCAGAGGAGGAAGAGGAAGAGAACGGAGGTGATGAGGAAAAGGAAGAAGGGAAGGGAGGAATGGGGAGAGAGATGGAAGAGGAAGAGGAAGAGAAGGAGGAAGAAAGAGAGGAAGAGGGAGAGGGAGAGAAAGAGGAAGAGGAGGAAGAGGAGGAAGAGGAAGATGGAAGCAGAGGAGGAAGAGGAGAAGGGAAGTAGAAGAGGAAGAGGAAGAATAAGAGAAGGAAGATGGAAGAGGAAAAGAATAAGAAGAGGAACAGGAGGAGGATTAAGAGGACAAGAAAGAGGAAGATGGAAGAGGGAGAGGAGGGAAGAGAGGAAGAGGAAGAGGATGAAGCTGAAGCTGAAGATGAAGCTGAAGCTGAAGCTGCTGAGGGCCGTGACACTGACGTGGGGTCGTTGGCCAGGTTGAGGAAGAGGCAGACGTTGCCCAGGGCCCCGCTCTGCTCAAAGTCCGACTTGAAGAACCGCGCCGTCTCCGCGTTCACCTGGAAATGGGGGGCAGGGTGACACACTGCGACACATAGCGACCCACTGAGACCCACTGAGACCCACTGAGACCCACTGAGACCCACTGAGACCCACTGAGACCCATAGCGACCCACTGTGACCCACTGTGACACACTGCGACCCATAGCGACCCACTGAGACCCATAGCGACCCACTGAGACCCACTGAGACCCACTGTGACCCACTGAGACCCACTGAGACCCACTGAGACCCACTGAGACCCACTGAGACCCATAGCGACCCACTGAGACCCACTGTGACCCACTGAGACCCACTGAGACCCACTGAGACCCATAGCGACCCACTGAGACCCATTGAGACCCACTGAGACCCATAGCGACCCACTGAGACCCATTGAGACCCACTGAGACCCACTGAGACCCACTGAGACCCACTGAGACCCACTGAGACCCATAGCGACCCACTGAGACCCACTGAGACCCACTGTGACCCACTGAGACCCACTGAGACCCACTGAGACCCATAGTGATCCACTGAGACCCACTGAGACCCACTGTGACCCACTGTGACCCACTGAGACCCACTGAGACCCACTGAGACCCACATCACCCCACTGTGCCCCCCATCTCCCCCCATCTCCCCCCATCCCCGCTCACCCCCATGGCGGCGAATACGATGGCAAAGTTTTCCTGGTGGAAATCCAGCACGTCCTTGGAGCGCTGCACCAGCCCGGCCTGGCGGCAGATCTGAGCTGCCAGCTATGGGGCAGCAATGGGGCATCAGGACAGTATATGGGGCACACAGCTATGGGGCACACAGCTATGGGGCAGAGCTGCTATGGGGCACAGCACCAGCCTGGCCTGACAGCAGATCTGAGCAGCAAGCTATGGGGCAGGAAGGGGTCAGGACAGTATGGTGCTATGGGGCACACAGCTATGGGGCAGAGCTGCACTATGGGGCACACAGCGCTATGGGGCACAGAGCTGAGCTATGGGGCACAGAACCACACTACTGGGCAGAATTCTTGTTATGGGGCAAAGAGCCACTATGGGGCAGAGAGCTATACTATGGGGCACAGAACCGCTATGGGGCACAGAGCTGCGCTATGGGGCACACAACCCTGCTATGGGGCACAGAGCTGCGCTATGGGGCAGACTCACCTCACTATGGGTCACTCACCTCGTTGTGGGGCACAGAGCCGCTATGGGGCACAGAGCCGCTATAGGGCACACAGTCGCTATGGGTCAGACTCATCTCGCTATGGGGCAGCCTCACTCACCTGGTTGTGGGGCACAGAGCTGCGCTATGGGGCACACAGTCGCTATGGGGCACACAGTCGCTATGGGGCACACAGTCGCTATGGGGCAGCCTGACTCACCTCGTTGTGGGGCAGCCCCGCAGCAGAGAAGATGGGGATCTTCTGCCCCCGTGCGATGCTGTTCATCACGTCGATGGCCGAGATCCCCGTCTCGATCATCTCAGCCGGGTACGTGCGGCCGTGGGGGTTAATGGGCTGCCCTATAGGAAGGGGCAGGACCCATAGAGACAGAGCTGTGGGGCTGCCCCATAGAGCACGAGGTGTGGGGCTGCCCCATAGCGCCGTACCATTGATGTCCAGGTAGTCCTCAGCCAGCACTGGGGGGCCACCATCAATGGGGCGGGCGGAGCCATTGAACACACGACCTGAAGGGATCAATGGGGCCAATGGGGCCAATGGGGCCAATGGGGTCAATGGGATCAATGGGATCAATGGGGCCAATGGGGCCAATGGGGTCAATGGGACCAATGGGGACAATGGGGACAATGGGGACAATGGGGTCAATGGGGGCAATGGGGTCAATGGGGACAATGGGGTCAATGGGGACAATGGGGTCAATGGGATCAATGGGATCAATGGGGCCAATGGGGCCAATGGGGTCAATGGGGACCAATGGGGACAATGGGGACAATGGGGTCAATGGGGACAATGGGGTCAATGGGGACAATGGGGACAATTGGGCCAATGGGGTCAATGGGGCCAATGGGGTCAATGGGGACAATGGGGACAATGGGGTCAATGGGGACAATGGGGACAATGGGGCCAATGGGGTCAATGGGGTCAATGGGATCAATGGGGTCAATGGGGACAATGGGGTCAATGGGGCCAATGGGAACAATGGGGACAATGGGGACAATGGGGCTAATGGGGCCAATGGGATCAATGGGGACAATGGGACCAATGGGGTCAATGGGGTCAATGGGGCCATCCCAATGTGTCCCCACCCCAATGTGCCCCCCATGTCCCCATTGAACCCCATTATCCCCACTGCCCCCATAGCCTCCATTGTCCCAATTCACCCCCATATCCCCCATAGCCCCCATTGCCCCATATCCCCATATCCCCATATCCCCCATATCCCCCATATCCCCATATCCCCATATCCCCCATATCCCCATATCCCCATAGCCCCCATAGCCCCATATCCCCATAGCCCCCATAGCCCCATATCCCCATAGCCCCCATAGCCCCATAGCCCCATATCCCCATAGCCCCCATAGCCCCCATAGCCCCATAGCCCCATAGCCCCCATAGCCCCATAGCCCCATAGCCCCATATCCCCATAGCCCCCATAGCCCCATAGCCCCATATCCCCATATCCCCATATCCCCATAGCCCCATATCCCCATATCCCCCATAGCCCCATAGCCCCCATAGCCCCCATAGCCCCATAGCCCCCATAGCCCCCATAGCCCCATAGCCCCCATAGCCCCCATAGCCCCCATAGACCCCATAGCCCCCCATAGCCCCATAGCCCCATAGCCCCCATAGCCCCATAGCCCCATAGCCCCATAGCCCCATAGCCCCCATAGACCCCCTATCCCCATAGCCCCATAGCCCCCATAGCCCCATAGCCCCATAGCCCCCATAGCCCCCATAGCCCCATAGCCCCCATAGCCCCCATAGCCCCCATAGACCCCATAGCCCCCATTGCCTCCATAGCCCCCATAGACCCCATAGACCCCATTACCCCATTGCCCCCCATTGCCCCATTGACCGACTCTTCCCATAGACCCCATAGCCCCCCTAGGCCCCATAGCCCCCATAGCCTCCATAGACCCCATAGACCCCATATCCCCATAGCCCCCTATTGCCCCCATACCCCCCATATCCCCATATCCCCATATCCCCTATATCCCCCACACCCCCCATAGCCCCGTATCCCTGACCCAGCATCTCCTCAGCCACCGCCGTCCTCATGACGTCCCCACTGAACCTCACTGTGGTGTGACAGGCATCGATACCCGACGTGCCCTCAAACACCTGCAGGGATATGGGGTATATGGGATATATGGGATTATATAGGGGATATAGGGGATATATGGGGTATATGGGATATATGGGGTATATGGGATATATGGGGTATATGGGATATATGGGGTATATGGGGTATATGGGGTATATGGGGTATATGGGGTATATGGGGTATATGGGGTATATGGGATATATGGGATATATGGGGTATATGGGGTATATGGGATATATGGGGGATATGGGGGATATATCGGGGATATATCGGGGATATATCGGGGATATGGGGGATATATGGGGGATATATGGGGGATATATGGGGGATATGGGGGATATATGGGATATATGGGGTATATGGGATATATGGGATATATGGGATATATGGGGGATATATGGGGGATATATGGGGGATATGGGGGATATATGGGATATATGGGGTATATGGGATATATGGGATATATGGGATATATGGGGGATATATGGGGGATATATGGGGGATATGGGGGATATATGGGATATATGGGGTATATGGGATATATGGGATATATGGGATATATGGGGTATATGGGGTATATGGGGTATATGGGGTATATGGGGAATATGGGATATATGGGGTATATGGGGTATATGGGGTATATGGGATATATGGGGTATATGGGGTATATGGGGTATATGGGATATATGGGGTATATGGGGTATATGGGATATATGGGATATATGGGGTATATGGGGTATATGGGATATATGGGATATATGGGGGATATGGGGTATATGGGATATATGGGATATATGGGGTATATGGGGGATATATCGGGGATATATCGGGGATATATGGGGGATATGGGGGATATATGGGGGATATATGGGGGATATATGGGGGATATGGGGGATATATGGGGTATATGGGGTATATGGGGTATATGGGGTATATGGGATATATGGGGGATATGGGGTATATGGGATATATGGGGTATATGGGATATATGGGGGATATGGGGGATATGGGGTATATGGGGTATATGGGGTATATGGGATATATGGGGTATATGGGGTATATGGGATATATGGGGTATATGGGATATATGGGATATATGGGATATATGGGGTATATGGGATATATGGGGTATATGGGATATATGGGATATATGGGATATATGGGATATAGGGGATATAGGGGATATATGGGATATAGGGGATATAGGGGATATATGGGGGATATGGGGGATATGGGGGATATGGGGGATATATGGGGGATATGGGGGTTAACAGACCCATATGGAGTTATGGGGTGGGGGTGGTTAAGGGGTGTGGGGAGTTATGGGGTTATGGGGTGGCTATGGGGTTATAGGGTGGTTATGGGGTTGTAATGGGGTTATAGGGTTGTTATGGTGTTACAGGGTGGTTATATGTTGGTTATAGGGTTGTTATAGGGTTGTTATGGGGTTATATGGTTGTTATATGGTTATAAGGTTGTAATGGGGTTATGGGATGGTTATAGGGTTGTTATATGGTTACCGGGTTATAGGGTTGTTATAGGGTTGTTATGGGGTTGTTATGGGGCTATATGGTTGTTATAGGGTTATATGGTTATGGGGTTGTTATGGGGTTGTTATGGGGTTATGGGGTTGTTATATGGTTGTTATATGGTTGTTTTATGGTTATGGGGTTGTTATATGGTTGTTATATGGTTATAAGGTTGTAATGGGGTTATGGGATGGTTATAGGGTTGTTATATGGTTATGGGGTTGTTATATGGTTATGGGGTTGTTATAGGGTTGTTATAGGGTTATATGGTTATATGGTTGTTATATGGTTATATGGTTGCTATATGGTTCTGGTGTTCCCATACCTGCACTATGGCCTTATTTCCCGCCACCTCCAGCACCTGCCCACAGCGCTGGGAGCCGTCGGGGAGCGAGAAATGGACGATCTCCGAGTATTGAGCCAACTGACAACGGGGAAACCAGGGGGAACCGGTATAAACCAGTATAAACCAGTACAGACCACTATAGACCAGTATAAACCGGTATGGACCAGTATGGACCAGTATAGAGCAGTATGGACCAGTATGGACCAGTATAAACCGGTATGGACCAGTATGGACCAGTATAGAGCAGTATGGACCAGTATGGACCAGTATAAACCGGTATGGACCAGTATGGACCAGTATAGAGCAGTATGGACCAGTATGGACCAGTATGGACCGGTATGGACCAGTATAGACCAGTATGGACCAGTATAAACCAGTATGGACCAGTATGGACCAGTATGGACCGGTATGGACCGGTATGGACCGGCATGGACCAGTATGAAACAGTACAGACCAGTATAAACCAGTATGAACCAGTATGGACCATTATGGACCATTATAAACCAGTATAAACCGGTTTGAACCAGTATGGACCAGTATGGAACAGTATGGACCAGTATAAACCAGCATAAACCAGTATAAACCGGTTTGAACCAGTATGGACCAGTATGGAACAGTATGGACCAGTATAAACCAGCATAAACCAGTATAAACCGGTTTGAACCAGTATGGACCAGTATGGAACAGTATGGACCAGTATAAACCAGCATAAACCAGTACGGACCAGTATAAAACAGTACTGAGCGAACTGCCAATATAGAACACCAGTATAAACCAGTACAAACCAGTATATCCCAGTATAAAGTGGTATAAACCAGTACACACCAGTCCCTCCCCATTACCCCATAGCCCCCATAGCCCCATAGTGCCCCATAGGTCCCACTGTTCCCCCCCATTACCCCCCATAGCCCCATAGTGCCCCATATCCCCCATAGTTCCCCATTCAATTCCTCACCTTGACATTGTCCAGTGCCACCAATGGTCCGTTCACTCCACACACCGTCCTGTACGCTGAGGGGGAACAAGGCCTCAGGGACCCATAGCGCCCCATAGCACCCCATAGTGCCCTATAGCGACCCATAGCGCCCTATAGTGACCCATAGCGCCCCATAGCGACCCCATAGTGACCCATAGCCACCCACAGTGACCCATAGCCACCCCACTGCCACTAGAGGACCTGTGGGGTCATTGGGATCTATGGGGTCACTGGGATCTATGGAGTCATTGGGATTTATGGGGTCATTGGGGTCTATGGGGTCGTTGGGGTCACTGGGATCTATGGGGTCATTGGGGTCACTGGGATCTATGGGGTCGTTGGGGTCTATGGGGTCATTGGGATCTATGGGGTCATTGGGGTCATTGGGATCTATGGGGTCATTGGGATCTATGGGGTCGTTGGGGTCTATGGGGTCACTGGGATCTATGGGGTCGTTGGGATCTATGGGGTCGTTGGGATCTATGGGGTCGTTGGGGTCTATGGGGTCGTTGGGATCTATGGGGTCGTTGGGGTCTATGGGGTCGTTGGGGTCTATGGGGTCGTTGGGGTCTATGGGGTCATTGGGATTTACGGGGTCATTGGGGTCTATGGGGTCACTGGGGTCTATGGGGCCACTGGGATCTATGGGGTCATTGGGATCTATGGGGTCATTGGGGTCTATGGGGTCACTGGGATCTATGGGGTCATTGGGATCTATGGGGTCGTTGGGGTCTATGGGGTCATTGGGATCTATGGGGTCGTTGGGGTCTATGGGGTCTTTGGAGCACTTTGTGGTTATGGCTATGGGGCACGTAGGGCTGCTTATGGGGCCGTTATGGGGCCGCGGTGCTCTATGGAGCCACGGTGCTCTATAGGGTCACCATGGGGCCGCTATGGGGCTGCGGCAGCTCTATGGGGCTGCTATGGGGCCACGGTGTTCTGTGGGGTCACTATGGGGCTGCGGTGCTCTATAGGGCCGCTATGGGTCACCTCCCCCCCCCCAGCACCGCCTCGCTCCGGTTGGAGCCGCCCCGCCCCCCCCGTGTCCTTTGTCCCCCCCCGTGTCCCTATAGGTCACCCCCTATAGATCACCCTATAAGTCACCCTATAGGTCACCCCTATGTCACCCTATAGGTCCTATAGGTCAAAGCGCCGCTCGCAGCGCCCCCCGGTGGCGGTTCGTGGTACTGCAGCACTCACTGAGCCGCGGGGCGCTGCCGTAATCGCGGCTGACGGCGAGAGAGTGAACGCGGGCGGCCTCCGACTCCGTGTACATCGCTACGGGTCGGATCGGGTCGGATCGGTTCGGCTCAGCTGAGCAGGGCTCGGCTCGACTCGGCTCGGTTCGGTTGAGCGGGGTTCGGCTCCGCTCCGTTCGGCTCGGCTGCACTCGGCTCGGTTCGGTTCGGCTCAGCTGAGCGGGGCTCGGCTCGGCTCGGTCCGACTCCGCACAGCTCGGCTCTGTTCGGCTCCGCTCGGTTCGGTTCGGCTGAGCAGGGCTCGGCTCCGCTCGGCTCAACTCGGTCCGACTCTTCACAGCTCGGCTCGGTCGGACTCCGCACGGCTCGGCTGTGCTCGATTCGGCTCAGCAGGGCTCGGTTCGGCTCGGCTCGGTCCGACTCCGCTCGGCTCGGTTCGGCTGAGCGGGGCTCGGCTCCGCTCGATTCGGGTCAGCAGGGCTCGGCTCAGCTCGGCTCGGCTCAGCTGAGCAAGGCTCGGTTCGGTTCAGCTCGGCTCGGTCCGACTCCGCACAGCTCGGCTCTGTTCGGCTCAGCTCCGCTCGGTTCGGCTCAGCTGAGCAGGGTTCGGCTCGGCTCGGTCCGACACCGCACAACTCGGTTCGGCTCGGCTCGGTCCAACACCGCCCAGCCGTTCCGTGCTCGGTTCGTTCGGTCCCAGCCCGGTTCGGTTGTGCTGCTCCGTTCCGTGCTCGGTTCGTTCGGTCCCAGCCCGGTTCAGCCGCTCTGTCTCCGTTCGGCTCCGCCCCGTTCGGTTCCGCTCGGCTGGTTCCGGTCTCTCCCGCTCGGACCCGCTCGGTCCGGTTCGGCCCCGCCCGGCCCGTGTTGGCTGTAAACAGCGCGGGGGGGGCGGGGCAGGAATGAATGGGGCGGGGATGGGACCCCCCCATTGGACCTCAGTGATCCCTATTGGACCCCATTGACCCCCCACCCCCAATAAAGGGCTCATTGGGACCTCCCCATTGTACCTCACTGACCCACCCCCCATTGAAGGGCTCATTGACCCCCATTGGACCCCACTGACCCCCATTGGACCCCATTGCCCCCCACCCCCCATTAAAGGGCTCATTGGGACCCCCCCATTGGACCTCACTGACCCCCCCCATTGTACCCCATTGGACCCTCCCCCATTAAAGGGCTCATTGACCCCCCCATTGAAGGTCTCATTGGAACCCCCCCCCCCATTGGAACCCATTGACCCCCATTGTACCCCATGCCCCCCCCCGCCATTGAAGGACTCATTGGGACCCTCCCCATTGCCCCCCCCCCCCATTGAAGGGCTCATTGGGACCCCCCCCCCATTGTACCTCATTGACCCCCATTGTACCCCATGCCCCCCCCCCCCCATTGAAGGACTCATTGGGACCCCCCCATTGCCCCCCCCATTGAAGGGCTCATAGCGGGGCCGTCACTTTATTGAGCACCACAACCGGCACGAGGCGCTGGGGGGGGGCAGCACCCGGTACCCCCCAACCCAACCCCCCCCCACCCAAAGGTGGGACCCCCACCCCCACCCCCCCCCCACCCTGCGCGATGGGCTCCGACCATGGGGGGGGGGGTAAGACCCCGATGGGAGGGGCTGGGGGGGGCTGGGGGGCGATGGGGGTAATAGGGGGGTTGGGGGGGTCCGATGGGGGGTAATGGGTGTAATGGGGTGTATTAGGGGGGTCCGATGGGGGGTATTGGGGGGCTAATGGAGGGTATTGGGGGGGGTATTGGGGGTATTAGGGGGTATTGGGGGTAATGGGGGATGTTGGGGGGTAATTGGGGGTAATGGAGGGTATTGGGGGGGTCCGATCGGGGGTAATGGGGGGGATTGGGGGGTTGGGGGGTATTGGGGGTAATGGGGATATTGGGGGATAATGGGAGTATTGGGGAGTAATGGGGGGTATTGGGGGGGTTCGATGGGGGGGTATTGGGGGTAAAGGGGGTTTTGGAGGGTATTGGGAGGTAATAGGGGGTGTTGGGAGGTAATGGGGGGTTTTGGGGGGTAATGGGGGGGTCCGATGGGGGGTAATGGGGGGTATGGAGGGTAATGGGGGGGATTGGGGGGGTATTGGGGGGGGTCCCATCGGGGGGTATTGGGGTTATTGGGTGTTGTTGGGGGGGTCCCATCGAGGTGCAGGATTAGGGTTATGTCCCCAACCCCCCCCAAGGTGAAGCACCAAGGGCACAACGGGACGCGGGGCGGGGCGGGGGGGGGGGGGAGACGGGGAGGGGCGGGACAGGTGAGAGCACGGAATGAAGGTGACATGGAGGTGACAATAGGACGGGGAGCAGACGGGGGGGGGACATCCTATAAGGTGACAGCCTATAGGGTGACACCCTACAGAGTGACATCCTATAGAGGGACGTCCCATAGGGTGACGTCCTATAAGGTGGTATCATATAGGGGGGCATCCTACTAAGGTGACATCCCATAAGGTGACAGCCCATAGGGTGACACTGCAGAGGGTGACATCCTATAGGGTGACATCCCATAAGGTGGCAGCCCATAAGGTGACATCCTATAAGGTGACAGCCCATAGAGGGGCGACCCATAGGGGGACATCCTATAAGGTGATATCATATAGGGGGACATCCTAGAAGGTGACATCCCAGAGGGTGCTATCCCATAAGGTGCCATCCCATAGGGTGACACTCAGAGGGTGCCATCCCATAAGGTGATCCCATACAGCGCCACCCCATAAGGGGATCCCACAGGGTGCTATCCCATAAGGTGATATCCCATAGGGTGACACTCAGAGGGTGCCATCCCATATGGTGCCATCCCATACAGTGTCACCATAGGGTGCCATCCTATAAGGTGCCATCCCATACAGTGTCACCCATACGGTGCCATCCCATAAGGTGTCCCCATAGGGTACCATCCCATATGGTGCCATCCCATAAGATGATCCCATAGGTGCCATCCCATAAGGTGACACTCAGAGGGTACCATCCCATAAGGTGCCATCCCATATGGTGCCATCCCATACAGTGTCACCCATAGAGTGCCATCCCATATGGTGATCCCATAGGGTGCTATCCCATAAGGTGATATCCCATAGGGTGACACTCAGAGGGTGCCATCCCATAAGGTGATCCCATAGGGTGATCCCATACAGTGTCACCATACGGTGCCATCCCCCCACTGCCCACCAGGGGGCGCCGCATCCCCCCGCCCTGATCCCATTAAGGGAAGGGGGGGGGGGGTCAGTTCTTTAAAGCGCCCCGCAGTGATGGGGAGCCACGGGGGGGGGGGGGATATAGGGGGGTGGGTTTTGGGGGGTGTCAGTGCCGGGGGGCTCCGGGGGGGCCCCATTGATCCCTATGGGCCGGTCGATGCTCCGTCGTTCCCCGCCGTCCTGCTGTACGGCTCGAAGGCCGAGCCCCCCCCCGACCCCCCCCCATCTCCGACCCCCCCCGACCCCCCTCCCCCGCGACCCCCCCCCAATAACAACGACGTGATCAGAGCGGGGGGGGGCGACGGGGATAAAGGGGCAACAACGAATGGGGCTGGGAGGGGGGGGCAGGTTGTGGGGGGGGGGCTCGGAGGAGCCCGGGGGGGGGCGGGGGGCGACCCCGCTCCAGGAGCCTCAAAACGCTGCAGGTTGAGGAGGGGTCGGAGCGGGGGGGGGGGGGGGGGAACCAGCTGCTCCTTCTTGTGCTTCGTGCGGCGGTTCTGGAACCAAACCTTCACCTGGGGGGGGCAAATGGGGGGGGTAAAGGGGGGGGATATGGGGGGATATGGGGGTAATGGGGGCGAAAGGTGCGGATAGAAAGAGAGAAGCGAAGTGAGAGGAGACGGGGGCAGGAGGCGCCGCGGGGGGGGGTTTATATGGGGGTTATATGGGGGTTTATATGGGGGTTTATATGGGGGTTTATATGGGGGTTTATATGGGGGTTTAATGGGGGGGGCACAGCGGATGGTTTTGGGGGGGGTTTAATGATGGCAATGCGGAACCGTCAGCGCCCCCCCGTGGCTGGGGAGGGAACTGCACGGTCCGCAATCAGCCGCCCCGCTGTATAGAGATCAATGGAGAGGGACCCCCCCCAACCCATAGACCCCCATATAGAGGGACCCCCCCCAACCCATAGACCCCTATATAGAGGGACCCCCCCACCCCATACACCCCCATATAGAGGGACCCCCCCACCTCATAGACCCCCATATAGAGGACCCCCCCATCCCATACACCCCCATATAGAGGGACACCCCCACCCCATAAACCCCCATATAGAGGGACCCCCCCACCTCATAGACCCCATGTAGAGCAAAGCCCCCCCACCCTATATACCCCATGTAGAGGAAACCCCCCCCCCATATGCCCCCATGTAGAAGGACCCCCTTCAAACCCCCACCCCATATACTCCCATGTAGAGCAGAGCCCCCCCGCCCCATAGACCCCAATGTAGAGCAGCCCCCCACCCCATATACCCCCATGTAGAGGAACCCCCCCACTCTATAGACCCCCATATACCACAATGTAGTGGGACCCTCCCTTGCCCCCTATACCCCAATGTAGAACAGACCCCCCCCACTTACCCCATATAGAGGGACCCCCCCATATATCCCCATGTAGAGCAACCCCCCCCACCTGCCCCATATACCCCAATGTAGAGCAGACCCCCCACCCCATAGACCCACATATACCCCCATGTAGAGGAAGCCCCCCACCCCATAGACCCCAATGTAGAGCAGCCCCCCCCATCCCCCTCATTGCCCCCCCCTGGCAGAGCAGCGGGGTCAGAGAGGCAGAAAGACACAGAGAGGGGAAGGGGGGGGGGGTTGTGGGGGGGGGACATGGGGGGAGATCCAATGTTAGAGGGGGGGGAGGCAGCCCCAGCACCCCCCCCAGCCCCACATCACCCCCCACTGACCCCCATCCCCCCCATTAACCCCCATTACCCCCATTACCCCCTATTGCCCCCCATTGCCCCTCATCACCCCCCATTGCCCCTGAGCTCCCATAGGATGGGTTGGGGTTGTGCCCACCCCCCCCAAGCACTGCTGGCTGCAGAGACACACCCCCCCCCCCCAACTGCATGGCATTGCATTGCATTGCATTGCATTACATTGTATTGCATTACACTGCATTGCATTACATTGCATTACATTGCATTGTATTGCATTGCATTGCATTGCATTGCATTGCATTGCACTGTATTGCATTGTATTGCATTGTATTGCATTGCATTGCATGGCACAGCATTGCATTGCATTGCCATGGTGAAGCTCCGTGCAGTGCATGCACACCGTGCTGCTAAGAGCCACGCAGTGCAAAGCTCCGTGCAGTGCAAAGCTCCACTCATTGCAAAGCACTCAGCACTGCAAAGCAAACCTTCCTGCACTGGGAAGCTTCATGCATTGCAATGCTGCACTCATTGCAAATCTCCGTGCATTGCAAATCTCTGTGCATTCAAAGCACCATGCACTGCAAAGCTCCGTGCACTGCAAAGCTCCGTGCACTGCAAAGCTCCGTGCACTGCAAAGCACTCAGTGCTGCTGAGCAAACCTTCGTGCATTGCTCCAGCCCCGATCCCACCCCAGGGCCACACACAGGCTGTGGTGACCCACCCATAGCAGCTCCTGGACCCCGACCCCCATCCCACCCCACACCCAAACCCCAACCAGCACCTTGGCTCTAAAGCCAACAGTAGGGGTAACCCTATTACCTAACCCTAACCCTAACCCTAACCCTAACCCTAACCATAACCATAACCCTAACCCTAACCCTAACCCTAACCCTAACCCTAACCCTAACCCTAACCCCAATCCATAGCACCACACACCGCTCCGGGACCCCAAACCCAACCCCCACCCAAAGGCCAACCATAGGTTGGGGTAACCCAGCCAGAGCAGCACAGCCAACACCAACCCCAACCCCAATCTCAGCCCCAATCCCAGCCCCAATCCCAACCTTAATCCCAATCCCAACCTTAATCCCAATCCCAATCCCAGCCCCAACCCCAACCCCAACCTTAATCCCAATCCCAATCCTAATCCCAACCCCAATCCCAACCCCAATCCCAACCCCAATCCCAATCCCAACCTTAATCCCAATCCCAGCCCCAGCCCCAATCTCCACCCCAACCCCAATCACAGCCCCAGCCCCAACCCCAATCCTGGCCCTAACCACAATCCCACCGCCCACCCAAAGGCCATATATAGGCTGAGGGTAACCCATCCATAGCAGCACAGCTGGCCCCAGCCCAATCCCAACCCCAGCCCCAATCCCAGCCTTAATCCCAACCCCAACCCCAATCCCAGCCCCAACCCCAATCCCAACCTTAATCCCAATCCCAGCCCCAACCCCAATCCCAACCTTAATCCCAATCCCAGCCCCAACCCCAATCCTAACCTTAATCCCAATCCCAGCCCCAATCCCAACCTTAATCCCAATCCCAATCCCAGCCCCAATCCCAATCCCAGATCCAGTCCCAATCCCAACCTTAATCCCAGCCCCAACCCTAATCCCAATCCCATCCCCAATCCCACCCCCGCCCCCCGTCATTCCCCCCATCCACACTCCGATGGCGTCTTCTCCCCCCACCCGTCCCCACAGCCCCCCCACCCCACATCGTGCCCGGACCCCCTTTACGTCCCCCCCCTTTATGTCCTCCCCCCCTTTATGCCCCTCGCCCCCTTTATAGCCGCCCCCCCTTTATGCCCCCCCTTTATCTTCCCCCCTCTCCTTTATGCCCCCACCCCCCTTTATGTCCCCCCCCTTTAAGTCCCCCTTTCTGGCCCCCCCTTTATGTCCTCCCCCCCTTTATATCCCCCCATAACTTTATATCTGCCCCCCCTTTATGTCCCCCCATTTATATCCCCTCCCCTTTATGCCCCCCCCTTTGTCAACCCCCCCTTTATGCCCCCCCTTTATGCTCCCCACACCCCTTTATTTTCCCCCCCTTCATGCCCCCCCCGTTTATATTCCCTCCCCCCTTTACGCCCCCCCCTTAATGTCCCCACACACACTTTATGTCCCCCCCTCCTTTATGATCCCATCCTCCCCCCCTTATTCCATCCCCCCCTTTATGCCCCTCGCCCCCTTTATGCCCCTCGCCCCCTTTATGCCCCTCGCCCCCCTTTATAGCCGCCCCCCTTTATGGCCCCCTTTATCTCCTCCCTCCCCTTTATGCCCCCACCCCCCTTTAAGTCCCCCCATTCCTGCCCCCCTTTATGCCCCCTCCCCCTTTTATCCCCCCCCCATACCCCCCCATCCCCCACCTGTGTCTCACTGAGCCTCAGTTCTCTGGCCAGTTGTGCCCGCTCGGTTCCCACGAGGTACCGGCAGCGCTGGAACCGCAGCTCCAGCCCGTACAACTGCTCGGCCGTGAACGACGTTCGGCTCCGTTTGGGCCGCTCCAGGTCGAGCCCGCGGGGCAGAACCAGCTCCCGGATGGAACCTTTGGCGTCTGCGGGCGGGACGGAACCGACGGACGGAACTGAACGGGGGGAACGGACCGAACCGGAACCGACGGAACGGAACTGAACGGGGGGAACGGACCGAACCGACGGAACGGACCGAACCGACGGGACGGAACTGAGCGGGGGGAACGGACCGAACCGGAACCGACGGAACGGAACTGAACGGGGGGAACGGACCGAACCGACGGAACGGACCGAACCGACGGGACGGAACTGAACGGGGGAACGGAACTGAACGGGGGGAACGGACCGAACCGACGGGACGGACCGAACCGACGGAACGGAACTGAACGGGGGGAACGGACCGAACCGAAACCGGAACTGAACGGGGGGAACGGACCGAACCGACGGAACGGAACTGAACCGACGGAACGGAACTGAACGGGGGGGTGGACCGAACCGACAGAACGGAACTGAACGGGGGGAACGGACCGAACCGACGGAACGGACCGAACCGACGGAACGGAACTGAACGGGGGGAGGAACCGAACCGAAACCGGAACTGAACGGGGGGGACGGACCGAACCGACGGAACGGAACTGAACGGGGGAACGGACCGAACCGGAACCGGAACTGAACGGGGGGAACGGACCGAACCGACGGAACGGACCGAACCGACGGGACGGAACTGAACGGGGGCATGGACCGAACCGGATCAATGCAACGCCGGGGGGGGGAACCGCGGGGCAGAACCGGCACCGGAATCGGAACCGGAACCAGAACCAAAACCGGCACCAGAATCGGAACCGGAACCGGAACCAGCATCGGAACCAGAAGCAGAATCAGAACCAGCACCAGAATCTGAACCAGAACCGGCACCGGAATCAGCACCAGAACCGGAATCAGAACCGGAGGGACCGTGGTGGGCACATAACGGGGATGGGCCACAGCAGGGATAGAACCCAACGTCCCCATTGAATGACCCCACAGCAGCGACCCAACCCAACACCCACAGCATAAGTAATGGACACAAACCCAACGACCCCATATCAGTGACCCCACACCAATAACCCCACAGCAATGACCCTATATCAATGACCCCATATCAGTGACCCCATATCAGTGACCCCATATCAGTGACCCTATATTGATGACCCCATATCAGTGACCCCACACCAATGACCCCACATCAATGACCCTATATTGAGGACCTCACACAATGACCCCATATCAGTGACCCCATATCAGTGACCCCATTCAATGACCCCACACCATTGACCCAACCCCATGCCCACCCAATGGCCCGACTTAACGACCCCATAACTAATGACCCCACAGCAGTGATCCAGACCAACACACCCACCCTAATTAATGACCCCACTCAACCCCACATCAATGACCCCAAACCCAACATCCCCACCCTACTTAATGATCCCACACCCAATGACCCCACAGCAATGACCCTATATTGAGGACCCCACACAATGACCCCATATCAGTGACCCCAAGCAATGACCCCATATCAGTGACCCCACACCAATAACCCCACAGCAATGACCCTATATTGATGACCCCATATCAGTGACCCCACACCAATGACCCAACCCCATGCCCACCCAATGGCCTGACTTAACGACCCCACATCAATGACCCCACAGCAGTGACCCTACACCCAGGGACCCCAACCAATAACCCTATACCAATGACCCTACACCAATGACCTCACTCAATGACCCCATTCAATGACCCCAAACCAATGACCCCACAACCAATGATCCAACCCAACTTCCCCACCCTATTTAATGACCCCACACCCAATGACCCCATTCAATGACTCCACACCAATGATCCCACGCATTCACCCCACACCAATGACCCCATTCAATGACCCCAATCAATGACCCCAATCAATGACCCCAATCAATGACCCCACACTCAATGTCCCCATTCAATGACCCCATTCAATGACCCCAATCAATGACCCCATTCAATGACCCCAAACCCCACATCCCCACCCTACTTAGCGACCCCACACCAATGACCCCACACCCACTGACCCCACACCAATGATCCCACTCAATGATCTGACCCAGCACCCACACCCTAATTATGGACCCCAAACCCAATGACCCCACCTCAGGGACTCTACATCAATGACCCTATATTGATGACCCCACACCAATGACCCCAAACCAACGACCCCATTGAATGACCCCATACTAATGACCCCATTCAATGACCCCACACCAATGACCCCAAGCCAAAGACCCCATTTAATGACCCCACTCCTTGACCCCACATTGATTACCTTAACCAGTGACCCCATTCAATGACCCCAAACCCAACACCCCCACCCTACATAATGACCCCACACCAATGACCCTACATCACTGATCCCACACCAATGACCCCACTCAATGATCCGACCCAGCACCCACACCCTAATTAAGGACCCCAAACCCAATGACCCTACATTAATAACCCCACACCAATGACCCCAAACCAATGACCCCATTCAATGACCCCACACCAATAACCCCACATTGATGACCCCACACCAATGACCCAACCAATAATCCCAAACCAATGATCCCAACCAATGACCCCACACTCAATGTCCCCAATCAATGACCCCAACCATGAATCCCACACCAATGACCCCACTCATTGACCCCACATCAATGACCCCAAACCAAAGACCCCAACCAATAATCCCACACCAACACCCCCACCCTACATAATGACCCCCCCCAAAGACCCCACATCAATGACCCAACCAATAATCCTACAGCAATGACCCCACTCACTGACCCCACATCAATGACCCCAAAACAGTGATCCCACTTAATGACCCCAAACCCAACACCCCCAACCCTACTTCATGACCCCACACCAATAACCCCACTCACTGACCCCAATCAATGACCCCACCCAAAGACCCCAATCAGTGACCCCACCCAAAGACCCCACACTGAAGACCCCACACCAATGACCCCACTCAATGACCCCACAATCAATGATCCAACCCAACACCCCCACCCTACTTAATGACCCCACACCCATTGAGCCCAAACCAAAGACCCCATTCAATGACCCCAAACCCAATGACCCCCCTACTTAATGACCCCACACCAATAACCCCACATTAATGACCCCACATCAGTGACCCTACACCCAATGACCCCATAACCAATGACCCCACACCAGTGGGGATCCAACCCAACACCCCCACCCTACATAATGACCCCACACCCAATGACCCAACCAATAACCCCACACCAATAACCCCACACCAATAACCCCACACAATAACCCCACACCCAATGACCCAACCAATGACCCCACACCAGTGACCCCATTCACTGACCCCAAACCCATCATCCCCACCCCACTTAACTACCCATCACTCAATGACCCCACACCAATGACCCCATTCAATGGCCCCACACCAATGACCCCACATCGATGACCCCCAACCAGTGACCCCATTCAGTGACCCCAAACCCAACATCTCCACCCTACTAAATGACCCCAAACCCAGTGACCCCACCCCAGAGGCCATAGGGGACTGTGTAGGGACAGTGTGGGGTGGGGGCATATAGGGAAGGTATGGGGACAGTGTGGGGTAGGGGGCCATAGGGACCGTGTAGGGACAGTATGGGATGGGGGGTCCATAGGGACTGTGTAGGGACAGAATGGGGCAAGGGGATGTGGGGCTGAGACCCCCGGGGGGGGGATGGGGGGGCGATGGGGGGCCGGGGGTGGGGGGATGTGGGGCCAGGGGGGTCCCGTCCCTATAGAGCGGATTGAGGGCAAAATGGCGGCCGCGATCCCAAGGGCCGCCATTGCTGGGCGTGGGGTGGGGGGGGCACGTAGGAACCCATAGATATGGGGGGGGGGGATGTCGGATATGGGGGGGGGCGCCCCACATCCATACACAGCAATGGGAGATGGGGGGATATGGGGGGGGGCGGCTCCATAGGGCCCAAAGGGTGGGATGGGATGGGAAGGGGGGGATGCGGGATGGGGGGGGGCAGAGGGGGGCGTAGGGGGAGCGTCAAAAATTGGGGGGGGGGTTAAATAGGGGGGAATGGGAATGGGGGGCAATGAGCGGAGCCAACCCCCGAGCAGTGCCCGCATATGGGGCCGCTATGGGAGATATGGGATGGGGGGGATATGGGGAGGGGGGGGATATGGGGAGGGATATGGGGGGTTAATGGGGGGGGGATATGGGGGGGTAATTGGGGGTTAATGGGGGTGGATATGGGGGTGCGCCCCCCCCCATTTGCGCCCATTGCCCCCATCGCTGCCGCCTCCATTTTGTCCGCTATGGCCGCTGTAAGATGGAGCGGCAACATGGGATGGAACCATGGGAGAAAGGGGGGGGGCACGGCTGGACCCTCCGGAACCGGACACGGAACCGAACATGGAACCGAACCGAACCCGGCCCGACCCGCACAACCGGGAGCTGTCGGGGGTCGCGGCTGTCGCGATATGAGACTGAAGGGCCGCGGGGGGCTGCGGGGAACTGGGGGGGGGCTGCGGGGAACCGGGACCAGCCGAACCGGCTGCCGGTACCGGGACGACACCGAGAGAGACGGGACGGGACGGGCCGAGTGGTGCTGAACGGGCCGAGCCCAGCCGAACCGAGCCGAACCCGGCCGAGCTGCCCAGAGCCGGACCGGGCTGAACTGATCCACTCAAACAGAGCCGGACCGGGCCGAGCTGATCCACTCAAACAGAGACCGACCGGGCCGAGCCGAACTGCTCGAACTGAGTCGAAACCGGGCCGAGCCGAGCAGCTCAAACCGAGCTGGACCGAGCCGAGCAGAGCCGAGCCCAGCCGCTCAAAACGGGCCGGGCCGGGCCGAGCCGAGCCGAGCTGCACCGGAGCAGGCTGAGCCGTGCTGCCCGAACCGAACCGGGCCGGGCCGGGCCGAGCTGCGCCGCTCCGGGTCGAACCGGAGCCGAACCGAGCCGAGGCGCTGGAAGCGATGCGGTCCGTGCCGCTCCGTGCCCGGCTCATGGCGAGCAGCTGAGCGCGGCCCAATACAGCACAACGCGGAGCTCCGGAACCGAACCGAACCGAACCGCAGCACCATAGAGAAACCAGCGATGGGGGGGGGCGGGGGTGGGGGGGGGGAACAGCGGCGATCAGAGCGACGGGACCGACGTTTGGGGGGTTCGGTTGGAGAACGAAAGGAGAACGGGGGGGGCAAAGGGGGGAGGGAAAGGGGGGGGTAAAGGGGGGGGGGGTAAATGGGGGGTCAATGAGGGCACCGGGCTGAGCAGCCCCGTGGCCGCCGCCCCCCCGTGACGCTTTTCTCGTGCGCCGGGGGTTGAAACGAGGAACCGATTCGTGCGGGGATGGAACGGGACCGGGGGGGGGGGGGGGGGATGGGATGGAGGGAGGGATGTGGGTCTGTATGGGGCTGGGGATGGATGGGGAGTGATGGGGATGGAGGGATAGAAGGGGATGGAGGGATGTGGGTCTGGATGGGGCTGGAGCTGCGGGTCCGTCCGTGTCAGCGCTGCGGTTCCGGTCCGTACCTCGCACCAGGATCCGGCGGCAGCAGTCCGGTTCCCCCGGTCCGGTTGGGCTGCCGCTGTCCGGGCCGCATCGCTCGTTGGTTCCGGTGCCGAAGGCCGAAGTGCCGGGCTGGTTCCCGCAGCCTCCGGCGGCGGGTCCGGGTTCGGTCCGTCCGGGTTCGGTCCGTCCGGGTTCGGTCCGTCCATCGCTCATCCCTGCGGGGCCGCGGCCGGGGGGGAAGGAACCGGAGAGACGCGGAGGGGACGCGGCGCTGGGCGGGGGGACGGAGCCGGTTCCCCCCCCCCCCCATCTCTTAGCGGACCCCCCGCCCCTCCCCGACCCCCCCCGGTCCCCCCCGTCTCCCCGGTTGGGGTCACGGCACCCCCCGGTCTGTACGTCCCATCGCCCCCCCCCACCCCGAACCCACCCCGGGACCCCCCGGCTGAGAAATGGACCCGAATGGAGACGAACGGGGGGAGAACGGGATGAAACGGGGATGAGGGAGAGTGGGAACGGGCGAAACCGGGAGGGGAGGGGGGGAATGGGGTGAAAAGGGGATGGAAAGGGGTAAAATGGGGTGAAAATGGGGGTGAAAGGGGGAAGAAAGGGGAGAAAAGTGGAGGGAAAAGGGGCGGAAAGGGGGAAAAGGGTTAAAATCGGGCAGAAAGGGGGTGAAAGTGGGTTAAAAGGGGCTGAAAACGGGATGAAATCGGGATGAAAGAGGGGTCGGAATGGGTTAAAGATGGGCTGAAAGGGGCCGAAAACGGGCTAAAAAAGGGCTGAAAGGGGCTCGGAATGGGTTAAAAGGGGCTGAAAGGGGCCAAAAACGGGCTGAAAGGAGGTAAACATGGGTTAAAAATGGGCTGAAAGGGGCCGAAAACGGGCTAAAAACGGGGTGAAAAAGGGCTGAAAGGGGCCGAAAACGGGGTGAAATCGGGCCGAAAGGGGCTCGGAATGGGTTGAAATGGGCTGAAAGGGGCCGAAAACGGGCGAAAATCGGGGTCGGAATGGGTTGAAAGGGGGGGAAAATGGATCGAAAACGGGCTAAAATCGGGCTAAAAGGGGGTCGGAATAAGTCGAAACGGGCTACAAACGGGGTGATATCGAGCTGAAAGGGGGTCGGAATGGGTTACAAATGGGCGGAAAGGGGCCGAAAATGGGCTATAATCGGGCTGGAAGCGGGCTAAAAACGGGAGGAAGGGGGCTAGGAATGGGTTGAAAGGGGTTGAAAGGGGCAGAAAACGGGCTAAAATTGGGCTGAAAGGGGTTCGGAATGGGTTAAAAGGGGCTGAAAGGGGGTAAAATGGGTTAAAAAGGGGCTGAAAGGGGCTGAAAACGGGCTAAAAACGGGATGAAACGGGTTCGGAATGGGCTGAAATGGGACGAAAACGGGCTAAAACCGGAGTGAAATCGGGCTGAAAGGGGGTGAAAATGGGTTAAAAGGGGCTGAAAACGGGCTAAAATCGGGCTGAAAGAGGTTCGGAATGGGTCGAAACGGGCTACAAACGGGTTGGGACGGGTTAGAGCGGGTTCCGAACGGAGCTGAAAACGGGTTAAAAGGATAAAACGGGTTAAAAGGGGCTAAAACGGGTTAAAAGGGGCTAAAACGGAGCTAAAACGAGCTCGAAACGCCCCCCCCCTCCATCCAAAGCCGACCCCCACCTCGTTCAGCCGCTCCGCTTCTTTCCGCTCCGCTCGGCCATGGGGTCTCCGTTCCGTATTAAACCTGGACGGAACCGAACCGACCCGCCCCGGGATCAATGGGGTCTCGGAGGCCGGGAGGTACCGAGGGACCCCCCCCTTCCTCCCGGCCCGGTTCTGCCGCAGCTCCGAACCCCGCATCCCCCCCCCCGGCTCAATAGGGAGGGAAGGAGACGTTTTAAACCTATGGAGTCCCGCACACGTAACTTCCTGCCTTAGGATCCTACTACGGCCATTGGTGAATAGAGGAAACCCTATGGGGGGGCGGGGAATAAGGGGGGGGGGCTGAGGCGGGGGGACCCCCCTGAGAGGGGGGAAATAAAGGGGGAAATAATGGGAAATAAAGGGGGGAATAAAGGGGAAATAAAGGGGAAATAAAAGGGGAAATAAAGGGGGAAATAAAGGGAATAATAGGGGAATAAAGGAAATAAAGGGGGAAATAAAATTAATAAGGGGGGAAATAAAAGGGAATAAAGGGGGAAATAAAGGGAACAAAAGGGGAAATAAATGGGGAAATAAAGGGAATAAAAGGGGAAATAAAAGGGGGAAATAAGAGGGAAATAAAGGGGGAAACAAAGGGAATAAAAGGGGAAATAAATGGGGAATAAAAGGGGGAAATAAAAGGGGAAATAAAGGGGGAAATAAAGGGAAAAATAAATGAATTAATGGGAAATAAAGGGAATAAAGGGGCAAATAAAAGTAATAAGGGGGGAAATAAAAGGGGAAATAAAGGGAATAAAGGGGGAAATAAAGGGAAAAATGAATTAATGGGAAATAAAGGGAATAATAGGGAATAAAGGAAATAAAGGGGCAAATAAAAGTAATAAGAGGGGAAATAAAAGGGGAAATAAAGGGAATAAAGGGGGAAATAAGAGGGAAAATAAAAGGGGAAATAAAGGAAATAAAGTAAATAAGGGGGGAAAATAAATGGAATAAAGGGAAATAAAGGGAGAAATAAAAGAAATGAGGGAAATAAAGGGAATAAAGGAGGAAATAAATTGAATAAAGGGGGAAATAAATGAAATAAATGGAAATAAAGGGGGAAATAAAAAGTGAATAAAGGGGGAAATAGAAGAAATAAGAGGGGAAATAAAGGGAGAAATAAAAGAAATAATTGGGAAAATAAAAGGGGAAATAAAGGGGGAAATAAAAGGGGAAATAATGGGAATAAATGAAATAAAGGGAAATAAGAGGGGAAATAAGTGAACTAAAGGCGGAAATAAATTGAATAAAGGGGAAATAGAAGAAATAAGGAGGGAAATAAAGGGGGAAATTAAGGAAATAACGGGGAAAATAAAAGGAATAAATGGGGAAATAAAGGAGGAATAAGGGAATAAATGAGATAAAAGGAATAAAGGGGGAAATAAAAGAAATAAAGGGAATAAATGAGAAATAAAGGGAAATAATGGGAAAAATAAAAGGAATAAATGGGGAAATAAAAGTGGAAATAAAGGGAATAAAGGGGAAAACGAATTGAATAAAGGGGGAAATAAATGAAATAAAGGGAAATAAAGGGAGAAATAAAATGAATAGGGGGAAATAAAGGGGGAAATAAAGGAAATAAAGGGAATAAAGGGGGAAATAAATGAACTAAAAGGAAATAAATAGGGGAAAATGAAATAAGGGGGGGAATAAAGAGGGAAATCAAGGGAATAAATGGGAAATCAAGGGGGGATCGAATGGAATTAAAGGGGGAAATAAAGGAAAGGGAACCGAAAAAGGAAAAGGAAAAAAGGGAGAAAAAGAAGGAAATGGGAAAAAGGGGGAAAAGGGAGGAAAGAAAAGGGGGGAATAAAGGAAATAAAGGGAAATAAAGGGGGAAATGGGAGGAAAAGGGGGAGGAAAAGGGAAAGAAATGGGGGGAAATAAAGGGGATAAAAGGGGGGAAAGGGATGGAAAAGGGAAATAAAAGGGGTGAGAAAGGGGGGGGAAATAAAAGGGGAGAAATAAAGGGGGAAAAGGAAAAGATGGAGGGGGGAAATAAAGGGGAGAAAAGAATAGAAAAGAGAACGGGGAAAGGAAAAGGGGGAAGGAAAAGGAAATGGGAGGAAATGGGGAAGGAAACGGGGCGGAAAGGGGGGAAATAGGGGAGAAATGGGGCAGAAATGGGGAGAAAAAGGGAAATAACGGGGCCGAAAAGCCGATACGAGGCGGACAGAAGGAGAAGCGCCGCGCGGTGCTGCTGCTGCGGGCCGAGAATCGAACCGGGCCGCGAACAGAACCGGGCCGAGAACAGAACCGGGCCGCGAACAGAACCGGGCCGCGAACAGAACCGGGCCGTGAACAGAACCGGGCCGCGAACAGAACCGGGCCGAGAACAGAACCGGGCCGCGAACAGAACCGGGCCGTGAACAGAACCGGGCCGAGAACTGAAACCGGGCCGCGAACAGAACCGGGCCGCGAACAGAACCGGGCCGTGAACAGAACCGGGCCGAGAACTGAACCTGGGCCGCGAACAGAACCGGGCCGCCCGCTGCCGGTTTGTCCGATGGGAACCGGGCGGGTTCGGTGCCGGGATGGCGCCGTGCTGGTCCCGGCAGCGCTGCGGGGTTTTCTCTCCCGTTTCGCCGCCCCGCAGGGACGAACCGGCTGCGGGACTAAGGACCCAACGGTTCCGGTTCGCCGTCGGCCGCCCCGTGTAGAAGCGGAGCCGGGCCTGACGTGCGGGGCTGTGCGGGGCGGGCGGCTCCATTCGGCACCGGGACAGCGCGGCTCGGAACGGGGCTGCACGGCCCAGCCCGGCACGGTTCGGATCGGATCGGATCGGCCCGGTTCGGAACGGGGACAACGAGGTTCTGGACTGGGCTGCACGGCTCGGCACCGCTCGGCCTGGATCGGCTCGGCACGGCTCGGCAAAGCTCGGGGCAGAACGGCACGGCCTGAATCGACAGGGCTCGACTCGGCTCATATCGGCTCGATTCGGTTCGGTTCGGCACGGGGACAAAGCAGTTCGGAGCGGGGCAGAACGGTTCGGCACCGCTCGGCCTGTCTCGGCTCAGCCTGATTCAATTCGACTCGGCTCCATTCGGTCCAACACGGAGACAGCTCGGCTCAGAACGGGGCTGCACGGCCCGGCTCGGTTCGGTTCGGATCGGCCCGGTTCGGTACGAGGACAACGAAGTTCGGAACGGGGCTGCACGGCTCGGCACCGCTCGGCCTGGATCGCCTCGGAACGGCTCGGCAAAGCTCGGGGCAGAACGGCGCGGCCTGACTCGACAAGGTTCGACTCGGATCGAATCGGATCGATTCGGTTCGGTTCGGCACGGGGACAACGCGGCTCGGAGCGGGGCAGAACGGTTCGGCACCGCTCGGCCTGTCTCGGCTCAGCCTGATTCAATTCGACTCGGCTCGATTCGGTCCAACACGGAGACAGCTCGGCTCGGAACGGGGCTGCACGGCCCGGCCCGGCTCGGAGCGGTTCGGCCCGGTTCGGAATGGGGACAACGAGGTTCGGAGCGGGGCTGCACAGCTCGGCACCGCTCGGCCTGGCTCGGTTCGGTTCAGCACGGGAACAGCGGGGCTCGGATCAGAGCTGAAAGGCCCGACAGAGCTCGGATCGGATCGGCCCGGTTCGGTACGGGGACAACGAGGTTCGGAACGGGGCTGCACGGCTCGGCACCGCTCGGTTCGGCTCGGAACGGCTCGGCAACGTTCGGTAAGGTTCGGGTCAGCACGGCCCGGCCCCGTGCGGTGGGGGGGTGATATGGGGTATGGGGATAAGGGGTGGATATGGGGTGTATATGGGATGGATATGGAGGTGGATATGGGGGTGGATATGGGGTGGATATGGGGTGGATATGGGGATGGATATGGGGTGGATATGGGGGTGGATATAGGGTGGATATGGGGTGGATATGGGGGTGGATATAGGGTGGATATGGGGTGGATATGGGGGTGGATATAGGGTGGATATGGGGGTGGATATGGGGTGGGTATGGGGTGGGTATGGGGTGGATATGGGGGTGGATATGGGGGTGGATATGGGGTGGATATGGGGGTGGATATGGGGTGGATATGGGGGTGGATATGGGGTGGATATGGGGGTGGATATAGGGTGGATATGGGGGTGGATATGGGGTGGGTATGGGGTGGGTATGGGGTGGATATGGGGGTGGATATGGGGGTGGATATGGGGTGGATATGGGGGTGGATATGGGGGTGGATATGGGGTGGCTATGGGGATGGATATGGGGGTGAGGGGCGGGGGGAGAGTATAGGGACAGGGGAGGTGCAAGGGGGCAGAGGGGATGTATAGGGGCAGGGGGAAATGTATAGGGCCCGGGGGGGTGTATGGGGTGGGAGGGATGTTTGAGGCCATGGGGAAATGTGTAGGGATGGGAGAATGTGTGGGGTGGGGGGAGATACAAAGGGATGGGGGGGGTATAGGGGCAAAAGGGGGTATAGGGGCAGAGGGATGTATAGGGGAATGGGGACTTATAGGGTCATGCTGAAATATATAGGGCCAGGTGGATGTAGAGGGGTGGGGGAGTGTATAGGGGCAGAGGGGATGGATAGGGATGGAGGGATGGATGGGGACGGGGGGGTGCATAGGGGAGGGGGGGTGTATAGAGGAGTGTATAGGGGAGGGGGGGGATATAGGGGTATGTGGGGGGGGGACGGGCCGAGATCGTGGGGTCGGGAAACGCGTGGGGCCTGAGGGGAGAAACGTGCGTGGAAACGGGAAACGAGGCCGGAAACGGGGGAAACACGCGGGGAACGAGCGAGGAAAAGGGTCAGAAAAGCGGGGAAAAAAGGCCCGGATGTGGAGCGTCACTTCGCGGCCACGTGGGTCACGCGTGGGAGCGGAGAAGAAACGCGTGGACGGGGCGGGAGATGGGTGAGAAAAGCGGGCGGGAGCGCGAGGAAAACGGCCGCAATGGAGGGAACGGGGACCCACGCGGCGGGAGCGCGCACGGGGATGGGGGGCACGCGCGGCCCCGCAGCGCTCGGTGCGGTTAAACCCCCCCCCACCCTTTAATTAGTGTTTAATTATCGCTTGTTTCCCCCCCCCCGCCGTTCCCCGCTCGGCCCAGAGGAGCCCGAACCCTCTGGGCAACGGAGCCTCATCCACCCCACGGCTGGTTCGGGGCTGATTCGGTTCCGGGTAACCGGGCCGGCACCGAGGGGGGGGGTGAGGATAAACCCCCCCCTCCCTCCCGACCCCGTTGGTTCCGTTGGTTCCAATAGCGCTCGGGATTCGCCGCTCGTTCCCCGGCCTCGAAACAACGAAATAAAACGAAATTCAACGAAATCTTCCGAAATCTCACGAAATCTTACGAAATCTCTCTCGAATCGGACGAAATCTCACGAAATCTCACGAAATCCCCCGAAATCCCACCCGTTTCCCCCCAAAAATCCCTTTATTTCCCCCCCCTCCTCCTCCCGGTTTCAGCCCCGCTCCGCCCGGCCCCGCTCATCGCCCCCATCTCCCCGCACTGCTGGACCCCATCGCCGCCATCACCGCACGGACCCCGCATCGCCTCCCCCCCCCCCCAATCCATCCCATTCCATCCCATCCCATCCCATCCCATCCCATTCCATTCCATCCCCATCCATCCCATCCCATCCCATCCCATCCCATCCCATCCATCCCATCCCATCCCATCCCATCCCATCCCCATTCCCATCCCATTCATCCCATTCCATCCATCCCATCCCATCCCATCCATCCCATCCCATCCCATCCCATCCCATTCCATCATCCATCCCATCCCATCCCATCCCATCCCATCCCATCCCATCCCATCCCATCCCATCCATCCCATCCCATCCCATCCCCATCCCATCCCCATCCCATCCCATCCCATCCCATCCCATCCCATCCCATCCCATCCCATCCCATCCCATCCCATTCCATTCCATCCCATCCCATCCCATCCCATCCCATTCCATTCCATCCGCTGCCCCCCCCCCACACTGGGTTTCCTATGACCCCCCCATCCCCGCACCCAGCCGGGCTGTCCCGCAGCTTATGGCATGTCCCCGTGTCCCCGTGTCCCCCCCCATCGTGTCCCCGTGTCCCCCCCCCGTTGTCCGGCTGGGCCCCCGCACACGGAGCTGCGGTTTAACCCCCCCCCATCAGGTGCCTCAGTTTCCCTCTGATCCCGCACATTCCCCCCCCCCCATTCATCGATGCCGCCCCACGCGTGTTCCCAGCGTGGGTGAAGTTATGGGGTGGGGGGGGCACACGGGGACAGTCGGTATTGGGATCCCAATGGGAACACGGGGCTCCTGCGGGGGGGTTCGGTGCGGGATGAGCCCCCCGACACCCCCGTTCCATTGAGCCCCACGGCACCGGGGGGGGGGTCCCCTATCCAGGATGGGGGGGGGCGGTTGTGGGTGCAATGGGGACTATGGGGCTGGGGGGTCCCGAAGCACAATTCCTTCCTTCCTTCCTTCCTTCCTTCCTTCCTCCTTCCTTCCTTCCTTCCCTCCTTCCTTCCTCCCCCCCCCCCCGTGGCGGGGCAGCGCTGCTTAACGAGCATCAAATTAACGCCTCATTATCGGGGACGCGGGGCTGCGCCTAACGAGGCGCAACGGGGGGGAACGGGGACGGGAGGGGGGGGGGGGTGGGAGAAAAAGCCCCGATAACCCCCATTCTATGGGGCAGAACCACACGGGAACAGGGGGGTCCGACGGGTTGGGGGGCACACGGAGCCCCCCCGGCCTCCATGCAGAGAAAGGAACGAACGGGGGGGGATAAAGGGGGGGATAAAGGGGGGGGTCCATGGGAAGGCGGCTCCGCAGCCGGGGCTGCAGCTGCGCTGCTCCGCCGCCGCCTTTGTGCAGTTCAAAGCGCCCCAAGGGGGGGTCGGGGCAAAGGGCAGCGCGGGGGGCGCAGCTGCACGGGGCCGTCACGGCTCCGCTCACACGAGGGTCAGTTCCTGCCCCCCGGGACCCCCCCCCGCCCCGCAGGTCAGCGACAACCGCGGCAACACGGATCAGCGTCAGCGGGGCAGCGGGGCGAGAGCGGCCACCGACGGGACGGCGATGAGGGGACCCCCCCCAACACACACAGCCCCCTTCTAATATACCCCCCCAACACACACAGCCCCCTTCTAACCCAGTTATACCCCCCCCAACACACACAGCCCCCTTCTAACCCAGCTATACTCCCCCAACACACACAGCCCCCCCCAACACACACAGCCCCCTTCTAACCCAGCTATACCCCCCCAACACACACAGCCCCCTTCTAACCCAGCTATACCCCCCCCAACACACACAGCCCCCTTCTAACCCAGCCATACCCCCCAACACACACAGCCCCCTTCTAACCCAGCTATACCCCCCCAACACACACAGCCCCCTTCTAACCCAGCTATACCCCCCCCAACACACACAGCCCCCTTCTAACCCAGTTATACCCCCCCCAACACACACAGCCCCCTTCTAACCCAGCTATACCCCCCAACACACACAGCCCCCTTCTAACCCAGCCATACCCCCCCCCAACACACACAGCCCCCTTCTAACCCAGTTATACCCCCCAACACACACAGCCCCCTTCTAACCCAGCCATACCCCCCCAACACATACAGCCCCCTTCTAACCCAGTTATACCCCCCCAACACACACAGCCCCCTTCTAACCCAGCCATACCCCCCCAACACACACAGCCCCCTTCTAACCCAGCTATACCCCCCCCCAACACACACAGCCCCTTTATAACCCAGTTATACCCCCCCCAACACACACAGCCCCCTTCTAACCCAGCTATACCCCCCCCAACACACACAGCCCCCTTCTAACCCAGCCATACCCCCCCCAACACACACAGCCCCTTCTAACCCAGTTATACCCCCCAACACACACAGCCCCCCCAACACACACAGCCCCCTTCTAACCCAGCTATACCCCCCAACACACACAGCCCCCTTCTAACCCAGTTATACCCCCCCAACACACACAGCCCCCTTCTAACCCAGCTATAGCCCCCAACACATCCAGCCCCCTTCTAACCCAGCTATACCCCCCCCAACACACACATCCCCCTTCTAACCCAGCTATACCCCCCAACACACACAGCCCCCTTCTAACCCAGCTATAGCCCCCCAACACATCCAGCCCCCTTCTAACCCAGCTATACCCCCCCCAACACACACATCCCCCTTCTAACCCATCCAGCCCCCCCCATTCATCCGCCTCCCATCCATGGGTTAGATACAGCTCCCCCTTCTAACCCATCCATGTCCCCCCAACTCATGCAGCCCTCCCCCAATCCATCCCCCTTCTAACCCATTCATCCCCCCTCCAACCCATCCAGCCCCCTCCCAACCCATCCATCCCAGCCCCCCATCCATCCTCCTTCTAACCCATCCAGCGCCCCCCACCCCAACCCATCCATCCCCCCCCAAACCCATCCATCCCCCCGCAACCCATCCAGCCCTCCCCCAATCCATCCCCCCCCAACCCATCCATCCCACCCCCCCATCCATCCCCCCCAAACCCATCCAGCCCCCCCCAACCCATCCATCCCCCTTCTAACCATCCAGCTGCCCCCATCCATCCCACCCCCCATCCATCCTTCCTTTCCCCCCATCCATCCCCTTCTAACCCATCCAGTCCCCCCTCCCAACCCATCCAGCCCCCCCCAAAACCAACCATCCCCCTTCTAACCCATCCAGCCCCCCCCAACCTATCCATGCCCCCCCAACCCATCCATCCCCCCCCAACTCATCCAGCCCCCCCAACCCATTCACCCCCCCCCCCAGCCCATCCATCCCCCTTCTAACTCATCCATCCCCTTCTCATCCATCCTCCGCCCCCCATCCATCCATGTTTCTGTCCCCCCCTTTCGGAGCCGTCCCGACATTACGTCGTACGATCGTAGAGCAGAGATGCGCCCCCCCCCCCTTTATTGCCCCCCCCCCTCAAATCCTCGGCCCTCGCTTCACCTCCTGACCTGCCCTTATCCCCCCCCCCCCTTCCACGTGACGGTGGGATTTGGCTTAACGTGCGGGATGGGCGGGGGGAGGAGGAGGGGGGGGGGGGCAGGTCACCGCCGCCATGGATTAAGGGGGAAGCGCCCCCCCCCAAAACGGCCCCCCCAGTAGCGCCGCCCCATCCATCATCCATCGTCCGTCCATCCATCCCCATCCATTCACCCCCATCTCCCCACACTGCCCCATTCATTCCCATTGGCACTGCCCCCCCCACCCCCCCCATGCCCACTCCTTGCCCCCAGTTCCCACAGTCTGTCCCATTGACCCCCGTAGATCCCCATAGAGACCCCATAGATCCCCATAGAGACCCCATAGACCCCCATAGACCCCCATAGATCCCCATAGAGACCCCATAGACCCCCATAGAGACCCCATAGACCCCTGAGACCCCATAGATCCCCATAGAGACCTCATAGACCCCCATAGATCCCCATAGAGACCCCATAGACCCCCATAGACCCCCATAGATCCCCATAGAGACCCCATAGATCCCCATAGAGACCACATAGACCCCATAGATCCCCATAGAGACCTCATAGACCCCCATAGATCCCCATAGAGACCCCATAGATCCCCATAGATCCCCATAGACCCCATAGATCCCCATAGATCCCCATAGAGACCCCATAGATCCCATAGAGACCACATAGACCCCCATAGATCCCCATAGAGACCCCACAGACCCCATAGATCCCCATAGAGACCCCATAGACCCCCATAGATCCCCATAGATCCCCATGATCTATGATCATGATGATGGGGGGGAACCAAAGGATGGGGTGAAGGGGGGGATAAAAGCAGTGGGTAGAGGGAGAGCCAAGAACTCCCTGCACCTCTGCAATGCACCCATCTCCCTTTTCCATGCAACTTTGCAATAGATGCACATCCCATCTCCATGCAACCGTGCAATGAATCTGCTTCTGTTTCCATGCAACTCTGCAGTGCACCCACTGCTACTCTCTATGCAACTTAGCAATGGATCCATCTGCTGTTTCCATGCAACTTTGCACTGGATGCACTTCCCATCTCCATGCAGCTGTGCAACAGATCCCCCTGCTGTTCCCAAGCAGCAATGCGATGCAATGCATCCCCCTGCTGTTCCCAAGCAGCAATGCAATGCAATGCATCCCCCTGCTGTTCCCAAGCAGCAATGCAATGCAATGCGATGCAATGCACCCCCCTGCTGTTCCCAAGCTGCAATGCAATGCAATGCAATGCATCCCCCTGCTGTTCCCAAGCTGCAATGCAATGCAATGCATCCCCCTGCTGTTCGCAAGCAGCAATGCAATGCAATGCATCCACTGCTGTTCCCAAGCTGCAATGCAATGCAATGCATCCCCCTGCTGTTCCCAAGCAGCAATGCAATGCAATGCACCCCCCTGCTGTTCCCAAGCAGCAATGCAATGCAATGCAATGCAATGCAATGCATCCACTGCTGTTCCCAAGCTGCAATGCAATGCACAAAGGATCCAGGGGGGTGCAATGGGGGTACACAGGATGCAATGGGGGAGCACAAGGGGTGCACAGGGGATGCATGGGGGGTACACAAAGGATGCACAGGGGATGCAGAGGGGGTGAACTGGGGGGTGCACAGGGGTACACAGGATGCAATGGGGATGCAACGGGGGTGTACAAGGGGTGCATAAAGGATGCACAGGGGGTGCACAGGGGGTGCATGTGGGGTGCTCTGGGGATGCATGGGGCATACACAGGGGATGAATGCAATAGGATGCACTGGAGATGCACAAGGGGTGCACAAAGGATGCATGGGGGGTGCACAGGATGCAATGGGATGCACTGGGGGTGCACAGGGGATGGAGGGGGGTTCACTGGGGGTGCACAGAGGATGCAGAGGGGTGCAATGGGGGTACACGGGATGCAATGGGATGCACGGGGTGCACAGGATGCACTGGGGATGCACTGGGTGCACAGGATGCAATGGGATGCACTGAGGATGCACTGGGGGTGCACTGGGGGTGCACAGGATGCAATGGGATGCACGGGGTGCACAGGATGCAATGGGGATGCACTGGGGATGCACTGGGGGTGCACTGGGGGTGCACAGGATGCAATGGGATGCACGGGGTACACAGGATGCAATGGGATGCACGGGGTGCACAGGATGCAATGGGATGCACTGGGGGTGCACTGGGGGTGCACAGGATGCACTGGGGATGCACTGGGGGTGCACGGGGGGTGCACAGGATGCAATGGATGCACTGGGGATGCACTGGGGGTGCCCGGGGGGTGCACAGCGGCCATGGGGTGGGTGCTGGGATGGAGCTGTGCACGCAGCGAGCACAGCGAGGTGTGGGATGGGGCGGCAGGAATGTGCTGCAGCGATAAGGAGCAGCACGGGGGCATCGCAGGAATCCGGGGTGTGTTATGGGGGGGGGGGGGCTGCAAACACGGCAGCAAAGAGCAGCCGGCAGTGGGACACTCAACAACCCCACGGTGTCACCTTCCACTTGTGGGGCAGAAGGAGTGGGAGGGAAAAGCAATAAAGCAAAGGCAGCCTGACATGGGGGGGTGTCTGAGTCAGCAGGGAGAGGGGGGGAGGGAGAGGGAGGGGTCTGAACTGTGCGGTGTGGGGATGGGGGAGGGATATAGGGGGGATGGGGGTAAGGGGGTGGGGGGGACATGAGGATGGTGGGGGTATGGGAATGGGGGGATATGGGGGTGATGGGGGGCATGAAGATGGGGGGGTATGGGGATGGAGGGGATATGGGGTAGGGGGGTGGGGGGATATGGTGGGGATGGAGGTAAGGGGCTGGTGGGGGGCATGAGGATGGTGGGGGTATGGGAATGGGGGATATGGGGGTGGGGTGAGGGGATATGGGGGTGATGGGGATAAGGGGGAGGGGGTGGGGCATGAGTATGGTGGGGGTATGGGGATGGGGCGGTATGGGTGTGGGGGGGACATGGGAATGGGGGATATGGGGGTGATGGGGATAAGGGGGTGGTGGGGGTCATGAGGATGGGGGGGTACGGGAATGGGGGGATATGGGGGTGGGGTGGGGGGATATGGGGTTGATGGGGATAAGGGGGTGGTGGGGGGCATGAGGATGGGGGGGGAATGGGGATGGGGAAGATATGGGGGTGGGGGGGCATGGGATTGGAGGAGATATGGGGGTGGGGGTATGGGATTGGGGGGATAAGCAGGTGGGGGGGGCATGGGGATGGGGGGAGGGGGAGATGGGGGTTGTAAGGGGCTGGGGGGATGTAGGAATGGTGGGGATGTGGCGGTGGTTGGTGGTGTGAGGATGATGGGGGTATCCGTTCCGTCCCGTTGCTTCGGGCCCCGCTCGGTTCTGACCCCCCCGGTTCCCCCCGCAGCGGTTTCTCCGCCCTCCCGAAGCGCCTCGATCCGGAGCGGCCGATTCTCTCAAGTGCGAAATCGATTCGCGGCTCCGGGACCCGCCGGGACCCGCTTCGATGATCCGGGTCAATGAACGCGCAGAGACACGGGGCGGGGCGGGGGTGCGATGGGGGGGAGACTCAGCTCAGAGACTGATGTGACCCGAAATGGGAACGTGGGGACCCCGTGGGGGGCTGGAGGGGTCCCCTTCCAACACTTCCAACCCAATCTATCCCAACCATCCTGTGGTTCTGTGATCATTAGAGGACCTTCCAACCCACCCCTCCCATCCCATCCATCCCATAATACCCCATCCCATCCCATCCCATCCCATCCCATCCCATCCCATCCCATCCCATCCCATCCCATCCCATCCCATCCCATCCTATATCCCATCCCATCCCCATCCCACCCCATCCCATCCCATCCCATCCATCCCACCCCATCCCATCCCATCCCATCCCATCCATCCCAGCCATCCCATCCCATCCCACCCATCCCATCCCATCCCATCCCATCCCTCCCATCCCATCCCATCCCACCCCATCCATCTAATACCCCATCCCACCCCCTCCATCCCACCCATCCATCCCATCCCATCCCATCCCCCATCCCATCCCATCCCATCCCACCCATCCCATCCCATCCCATCCCATCCCATCCATCCCATCCCCATCCCATCCCATCCCATCCATCCCATCCCATCCCATCCCATCCCATCCCATCCCATCCCATCCCATCCCCTCCCATCCCATCCCATCCCATCCCATCCCATCCCATCCCCATCCCCATCCCCATCCCATCCCATCCCATCCCATCCCCATCCCACCCCATCCCATCCCATCCCATCCCATCCCATCCCACCCCATCCCATCCCATCCCATCCCATCCATCCCACCCCATCCCATCCCATCCCATCCCATCCCATCCATCCCATCCCCATCCCACCCACCCATCCCATCCCATCCCATCCCATCCCATCCCATCCATCCCACCCCCACCCATCCCATCCCATCCCATCCCATCCCATCCCATCCATCCATCCCACCCCATCCCATCCCATCCCATCCCCATCCCATCCCATCCCATCCCATTCCCATCCCATCCCATCCCCATCCCATCCCATCCCCCATCCCATCCCATCCCATCCATCACATCCCATCCCATCCCATCCATCCCATCCCATCCCATCCATCCCATCCCATCCATCCCATCCCTCCATCACATCCCATCCCATCCCATCCCATCCCATCCCATCCCATCCCATCCCCATCCCACCCCATCCCATCCCATCCCATCCATCCCCCATCCCAGTCCATCCCATCCCATCCCATCCCATCCCCATCCCACCCCATCCCATCCCACATCCCATCCCATCCCATCCCATCCCATCCCATCCATCCCATCCCATCCCATCCCACCCCATCCATCCCATCCCATCCCCTCCCATCCCATCCCATCCTATCCCATCCCATCCCATCCCCACCCCATCCCATCCCATCCCATCCCATCCCATCCCATCCCATCCCATCCCATCCCATCCCATCCCATCCCATCCCATCCCATCCCATCCCATCCCATCCTACCCATCCCCCATCCCATCCCATCCTATATCCCATCCCATCCCCATCCCACCCCATCCCATCCCATCCCATCCCATCCCATCCACCCCATCCCATCCCATCCCATCCCATCCCATCCCATCCCATCCCATCCCATCCCCATCCCACCCCATCCCATCCCATCCCATCCCATCCCATCCCCATCCCATCCCATCCCCATCCCATCCCATCCCATCCCATCCATCCCATCCCCATCCCATCCCATCCTATATCCCATCCCATCCCATCCCATCCCATCCCATCCCATCCCATCCCATCCCATCCCATCCACCATCCCATCCCATCCATCCCATCCCATCCCATCCCACCCCATCCATCCCATCCCATCCCATCCCATCCCATCCCATCCCATCCCATCCCATCCCATCCCATCCCATCCATCCCATCCCATCCCATCCCACCCCATCCATCCCATCCCATCCCATCCATCCCATCCCATCCCATCCCATCCCATCCCATCCTATATCCCATCCCATCCCCATCCCACCCCATCCCATCCCATCCCATCCATCCCACCCCATCCCATCCCATCCCATCCCATCCCACCCCATCCATCCCATAATACCCCATCCCACCCCATCCATCCCACCCCATCCATCCCATCCCATCCCATCCCATCCCATCCCATCCCATCCCCATCCCACCCCATCCCATCCCATCCCATCCCATCCCATCCCATCCCATCCCATCCCATCCCATCCCATCCCACCCCATCCATCCCATCCCATCCCATCCCATCCATCCCATCCCATCCCATCCCACCCCATCCATCCCATAATACCCCATCCCACCCCATCCATCCCACCCCATCCATCCCATCCCATCCCATCCCATCCCATCCCATCCCATCCCATCCCATCCCATCCCATCCATCCCATCCCATCCCATCCCATCCCATCCCATCCCATCCCATCCCATCCCATCCCATCCCCATCCCATCCCATCCCATCCCATCCCATCCCATCCCATCCCAACCATTCTGCAGTCCTATGTCCTTTAAGGACCCTTCCAACCCCCCCATCCCACCCACTCAATAGTTCCCATCCTTTTAACCTCCTCCCCCCCCCATTGCCGCTCAATGAGGACAAACGGGCCCAGTGGGGGATGTTTAATCCCCCCCCTCTGTGTGTAGCCGGGACCGAGTGCTGCTCATCATTGCACTCCATCGGCTCCGCGCTCCATCGGCTCCGCGCTGGGACGGTCCCTGTCATCTCAATGTCCCCCAACACGGCTCTCAGCTGCATCCTATTATGGGATGGACGCTTGGTCGGGACGGTGATACGGATACACACAGATACATACGGATCCGTGCCCGCCTGGCAGCTCCCCTGAGCACAGCCGACACGGCTCTGCTCCATTCTGCTCCATTCAGCTCCGTTCTGTTCTGTGCTCACGCTTATCAGATCGGAAACATCAGGATGGGGTGGAGGTGGGGGGGGTTGGGGGGGGGGGGCACGGCCCAGGGATGATGGAGGGGGAGTGAGTTGGAGCAGGGGGCAGAAATGGGGTCGGTCATAATTGGGTTCGGGGTCTTCATGGTCATGGGTCAGGAGTGAGGATGGGGATGGGGTGGGGGCTGAGGGTGGGGGTCGGGGATGGGAATGTGGGTGGGGAACATGGATGGGGATCAGGGATGGGGATCATGGATGGGGATTGGAGATGGGGATCGTGAATGGGGTTCACCAATGGGTTTCAGGGATGGGGCCATGGATGGGCTCAGGGATGGGGATTGGAGATGGGGATCATGAATGGGGTTCACTGATGGGTTCAGGGATGGGGCCATGGATGGGGCTCAGGGATGGGGCTCAGGGATGGGGATCAGGGATGGGGATCAGGGATGGGGCCATGGATGGGGATTGGAGATGGGGATCGTGAATGGGGTTCACCGATGGGTTTCAGGGATGGGGCCATGGATGGGGCTCAGGGATGGGGATTGGAGATGGGGATCAGGAATGGGGATCACAGATGGGGATCAGGGATGGGGTCATGGATGGGGATTGGAGATGGGGATCGTGAATGGGGTTCACCGATGGGTTTCAGGGATGGGGCCATGGATGGGGCTCAGGGATGGGGATTGGAGATGGGGATCACAGATGGGGATTGGAGATGGGGTTCATGAATGGGGATCAGGGATGGGGCTCAGGAATAGGGACTGGAGATGGGGAGCATAGATGGCTATCATGGATGGGGTTCAGGGATGGGGCCATGGATGGGGATCATGGATGGGGATTGGAGATGGGGATCATGGATGGGGGTTACAGATGGGGATCAGAGATGGGGTTCAGAGATGGGGATTGGAGATGGGGATCATGGATGGGGCTCAGGGATGGGGATCACGGATGGGGATTGGAGATGGGAATCATGGATGGCGATCACAGATGGGGGTCAGGGATGGGACTGTGCGTGGGATCACAGATGGGGATTGGAGATGGAGATCATGGATGGGGCTCAGGGATCGGGACATGGACGGGGGCATGGATGGGACCGTGGATGGGGCTCAGGGATGGGGATTGGAGATGGGGTTCATGGATGGGGATCACAGATGGGGAACAGAGATGGGGTTCAGAGATTGGGATTGGAGATGGGGATCATCGGACATGGTTCCATTATCATGGATGTGGATCACAGATGGGGTTCATGTATAGGTTCATGGGTGGGTTTCGGGGGTTAGGGCTCATGGATGGGGCTCAGGGATGGGGCCACGGATGGAGCCACGGATGGGGCTGTGGGTGGGGCCATGGATGGGGCTGTAGATGGGGATCAGGGATGGGGCCATGGATGGGGATCAGGTATGGGACTCTGGGATGGGGCTCATGAATGGGGCCATGGATGGGGCTCAAGGATGGGGCTGTGGATGGGGCCAAGGATAGGGCTTAGGGATGGGGCTCAGGGATGGGGCCATGGATGGGGCCCTGATGATCCCCCGTCCCCAATGCACCGACCCCACAGCGGCTGCAGGAGCTGCAGGAGCTGCAGGAGCTGCTCCGTGCTCTGCCCTGTGTGCATTGCAGCACAGCAGGGACTTGCAGCCACCCCCGTCCCCACACAAAGGTGCTGCAACCCCCCCCCAGCAGAACAAGGAGCAGCGCCGGGATCCCGCCCCGTGAGCTGCAAAAAAGCAAACAGAGCAAAAGCGAAAAACAGCAAAAAAGGGCCGCAAATGGGCAACGCTCCATGGAGTGAAACTGAGCCAGAACCGGGACCGGGACCGGACCCACCCAGGGCAGGGGAAGGGGAGCGGCCGGGAAGGAAACGGGCAAAGGACAATGAGGGGACCGGCATGAAAGGGATGGGAGCGGCTGCGGCCTTCCTGGGGAAGGGGGGGAGCTGCTGCTGCTGCAGGGAGCTGCATGGTGTGCATGGAGCTGCATGGTGTGCATGGTGTGCATGGAGCTGCATGGTGTGCATGGAGCTGCATGGTGTGCATGGTGTGCATGGTGTGCATGGATCTGCATGGTGTGCATGGATCTGCATGGTGTACATGGATCTGCATGGTGTGCATGGAGCTGCATGGAGCTGCATGGAGTGCATGGAGCTGCATGGTGTGCATGGAGCTGCATGGTGTGCATGGTGTGCATGGAGCTGCATGGAGCTGCATGGTGTGCATGGTGTGCATGGAGCTGCATGGAGCTGCATGGAGCTGCATGGTGTGCATGGAGCTGCATGGAGCTGCATGGAGCTGCATGGTGTGCATGGTGTGCATGGCTCTGCATGGCTCTGCATAGCTGTGCATGGCTGTGCATGGATCTGCATGGTGTGCATGGAGCTGCATGGTGTGCATGGTGTGCATGGAGCTGCATGGTGTGCATGGAGCTGCATGGTGTGCATGGTGTGCATGGAGCTGCATGGAGCTGCATGGTGTGCATGGCTCTGCATGGTGTGCATGGAGCTGCATGGTGTGCATGGATCTGCATGGATCTGCATGGCACTGCATGGTGTGCATGGCTGTGCATAGATCTGCATGGCTCTGCATGGCTGTGCAAGGCCCGGCCACTACTTAACACTCCCCATGGAGCTGGGGGGGCTCTGAGCACTGTGCAATGCTATGGGGCTATGCTATGAGGCTGTGCTATGGGGCTATGCTGTGCTGTGCTGTGGGGCTATGCTATGGGGCTGTGCTATGGGGCTCTGCTGTGCTCTGCTATGGGGCTGTGCTATGGGGCTGTGCTGTGCTGTGCTATGGGGGCAAGAAGTGGGCTGCAACATGGCACCGTGCAGCGCTGAGGGTGTGCATGCAGCTCTGCATGAGCAGCACCAGGAGTGTGCCATGTGAGCTGCACGAGGAGTGTGCAACGTGCACCAATGGTCAGCACAAGGAGTGTGCAGTGTGCACCAATGAGCTGCATGCAGTGTGCACCCAATGAGCTGCACGAGGAGCGTGCAACGTGCACCCAATGAGCAGCACCAGCACTGTGCAATGAGCACTCCATAAGCAACACAAGGGCTGTGCCTTGTGCACCCCACAAGCAGCACAAGACCTGAGCTACGT
>NC_140666.1:90440577-90478299 GCF_054131305.1 Coturnix japonica | reverse complement strand
ATAAAAGGGGAAATAAAGGGGAAAATAAAGGGAATAATAGGGGAATAAAGGAAATAAAGGGGGAAATAAAAGCAATAAGGGGGGAAATAAAAGGGAATAAAGGGGAAATAAAGGGAATAAAAGGGGAAATAAAAGGGGGAAATAAGAGGGAAATAAAGGGGGAAACAAAGGGAATAAAAGGGGAAATAAATGGGGAATAAAAGGGGGAAATAAAAGGGGAAATAAAGGGGGAAATAAAGGGAAAAATAAATGAATTAATGGGAAATAAAGGGAATAATAGGGGAATAAAGGAAATAAAGGGGGAAATAAAAGTAATAAGGGGGGAAATAAAAGGGGAAATAAAGGGAATAAAGGGGGAAATAAAGGGAAAAATGAATTAATGGGAAATAAAGGGAATAAAGGGGGAAATAAGAGGGAAAATAAAAGGGGAAATAAAGGAAATAAAGTAAATAAGGGGGAAAATAAATGGAATAAAGGGAATAAAGGGAGAAATAAAAGAAATGAGGGAAATAAAGGGGAATAAAGGAGAAAATAAATTGAATAAAGGGGGAAATAAATGAAATAAATGGAAATAAAGGGGGAAATAAAAGTGAATAAAGGGGGAAATAGAAGAAATAAGAGGGGAAATAAAGGGAGAAATAAAAGAAATATTGGGAAAATAAAAGGGGAAATAAAGGGGGAAATAAAAGGGGAAATAATGGGAATAAATGAAATAAAGGGAAATAAGAGGGGAAATAAGTGAACTAAAGGCGGAAATAAATTGAATAAAGGGGAAATAGAAGAAATAAGGAGGGAAATAAAGGGGGAAATTAAGGAAATAACGGGGAAAATAAAAGGAATAAATGGGGAAATAAAAGGAGGAATAAGGGGAATAAATGAGATAAAAGGAATAAAGGGGGAAATAAAAGAAATAAAGGGAATAAATGAGAAATAAAGGGAAATAATGGGAAAAAATAAAAGGAATAAATGGGGAAATAAAAGGAAATAAAGGGAATAAAGGGGAAAACGAATTGAATAAAGGGGGAAATAAAATGAAATAAAGGGAAATAAAGGGAGAAATAAAATGAATAGGGGGGAAATAAAGGGGGAAATAAAGGAATAAAGGGGGAATTAAAAGGAATAGGGGGAAATAAATGGGAAAATAAAGGAAATAAAGGGAATAAAAGGGGAAATAAATGAACTAAAAGGAAATAAATAGGGAAAATGAAATAAGGGGGGAATAAAGAGGGAAATCAAGGGAATAAATGGGAAATCAAGGGGGGATCGAATGGAATTAAAGGGGGAAATAAAGGAAAGGGAACGAAAAAGGAAAAGGAAAAAAAGGAAAAAGAAGGAAATAGGAAAAAGGGGAAAATGGAGGAAAGAAAAGGGGGAATAAAGGGGGAAATGGAGGAAAAGGGGGAGGAAAAGGGAAAGAAATGGGGGAAATAAAGGGGATAAAAGGGGGGAAAGGGATGGAAAAGGGAAATAAAAGGGGTGAGAAAGGGGGGAAATAAAAGGGGAGAAATAAAGGGGGAAAAGGAAAAGATGGAGGGGGGAAATAAAGGGAAGGAAGGAATAGAAAGAGACGGGGAAAGGAAAAGGGGAAGGAAAAGGAAATGGGAGGAAATGGGGAAGGAAACGGGGCGGAAAGGGGGGAAATAGGGGGAGAAATGGGGCAGAAATGGGAGAAAAAAGGGAAATAACGGGGCCGAAAAGCCGATACGAGGCGGACAGGCGGAGAAGCGCCGCGCGGTGCTGCTGCGGGCCGAGAATCGAACCGGGCCGAGAACAGAACCGGGCCGAGATCAGAACCGGGCCGTGAACAGAACCGGGCCGAGAACAGAACCGGGCCGTGAACAGAACCGGGCCGAGAACAGAACCGGGCCGTGAACAGAACCGGGCCGAGAACAGAACCGGGCCGTGAACAGAACCGGGCCGAGAACAGAACCGGGCCGCCCCGCTGCCGGTGTTGTCCGATGGGAACCGGGGCGGTTCGGTGCCGGGATGGCGCCGTGCTGGTCCCGGCAGCGCTGCGGGGGTTTTCTCTCCCGTTTCGCCGCCCCGCGGGGGACGAACCGGCTGCGGACTAAGGACCCAACGGTCCCGGTTCCGGTTCGCCGTCGGCCGCCCCGTGTAGAAGCGGAGCCGGGCCTGACGTGCGGGGCTGTGCGGGGCGGGCGGCTCCATTCGGCACCGGGACAGCGCGGCTCCGAACGGGGCTGCACGGCCCAGCCCGGTACGGTTCGGTTCGGATCGGATCGGCCCGGTTCGGAACGGGAACAACGAGGTTCTGGACTGGGCTGCACGGCTCGGCACCGCCCGGCCTGGATCGGCTCGGCACGGCTCGGCAAAGCTCGGGGCAGAACGGCACGGCCTGAATCGACAGGGCTCGACTCGGCTCATATCGGCTCGATTCGGTTCGGTTCGGCACGGGGACAAAGCAGTTCGGAGCGGGGCAGAACGTTCGGCACCGCTCGGCCTGTCTCGGCTCAGCCTGATTCAATTCGACTTGGCTCGATTCAGTTCAGCACGGTGACAGCTCGGCTCGGAACGGGGCTGCACGGCCCGGCTCGGTTCGGAGCGATTCGGGCCCGGTTCGGTACGGGGACAACGAAGTTCGGAGCGGGGCTGCACGGCTCGGCACCGCTCGGCCTGGATCGGCTCGGAACGGCTCGGCAAAGCTCGGGGCAGAACGGCGCGGCCTGACTCGACAAGGTCGACTCGGATCGAATCGGATCGATTCGGTTCGGTTCGGCACGGGGACAAAGCAGTTCGGAGCGGGGCAGAACGGTTCGGCACCGCTCGGCCTGGCTCGGCTCAGCCTGATTCAATTCGACTCGGCTCGATTCGGTCCAACACGGTGACAGCTCGGCTCGGAACGGGGCTGCACGGCCCGGCCCGGCTCGGAGCGGGTCGGCCCGGTTCGGAATGGGGACAACGAGGTTCGGAGCGGGGCTGCACAGCTCGGCACCGCTCGGCCTGGATCGGTTCGGTTCAGCACGGGGACAGCGCGGCTCGGATCAGAGCTGAAAGGCCCGACAGAGCTCGGATCGGATCGGCCCGGTTCGGTACGGGGACAACGAGGTTCGGAACGGGGCTGCACGGCTCGGCACCGCTCGGTTCGGCTCGGAACGGCTGGCCAACGTTCGGTAAGGTTCGGGTCAGCACGGCACGGCCCCGTGCGGTGGGGGGTGATATGGGGTATGGAGATAAGGGGGATATGGGGTGTATATGGGATGGATATGGAGGTGGATATGGGGTGGATATGGAGGTGGATATGGGGATGGATATGGGGTGGATATGGGGGTGGATATAGGGTGGATATGGGGTGGATATGGGGTGGATATGGGGGTGGATATGGGGTGGATATGGGGTGGATATGGGGTGGATATAGGGTGGATATGGGGTGGATATGGGGGTGGATATGGGGGTGGATATGGGGTGGATATGGGGTGGATATGGGGGTGGATATAGGGTGGATATGGGGTGGATATGGGGGTGGATATAGGGTGGATATGGGGTGGATATGGGGGTGGATATAGGGTGGATATGGGGGTGGATATGGGGTGGGTATGGGGTGGATAATGGGGGTGGATATGGGGTGGATATGGGGGTGGATATGGGGTGGATATGGGGGTGGATATAGGGTGGATATGGGGTGGATATGGGGGTGGATATGGGGGTGGATATGGGGTGGATATGGGGGTGGATATGGGATGGCTATGGGGATGGATATGGGGGTGAGGGGCGGGGGGAGAGTATAGGGACAGGGGAGGTGCAAGGGGGCAGAGGGGATGTATAGGGGCAGGGGGAAATGTATAGGGCCCGGGGGGTGTGTGGGGTGGGAGGGAATGTTTAGGGCTATGGGGAAATGTGTAGGGATGGGAGAATGTGTGGGGTGGGGGGGAGATACAAAGGGATGGGGGGGGTATAGGGGCAAAGGGGGTATAGGGGCAGAGGGATGTATAGGGGAATGGGGACTTATAGGGTCATGCTGAAATATATAGGGCCAGGTGGATGTAGAGGGGTGGGGGAGTGTATAGGGGCAGAGGGGATGGATATAGATGGGGGGATGGATGGGGACGGGGGGGTGCATAGGGGAGGGGGGGTGTATAGAGGAGTGTATAGGGGAGGGGGGGATATAGGGGTATGTGGGGGGGGGGACGGGCCGAGATCGTGGGGTCGGGAAACGCGTGGGGCCTGAGGGGAGAAACGTGCGTGGAAACGGGAAACGAGGCCGGAAACGGGGGAAACACGCGGGAAACGCGCGAGAAAAAGGGTCAGAAAAGCGGGGGAAAAAGGCCCGGATGTGGAGCGTCACTTCGCGGCCACGTGGGTCACGCGTGGAGCGGAGAAGAAACGCGTGGACGGGGCGGGAGATGGGCGAGAAAAGCGGGGCGGAGCGCGAGGAAAACGGCCGCAATGGAGGAAACGGGGACCCACGCGGCGGGAGCGCGCACGGGGATGGGGGGCACGCGCGGCCCCGCAGCGCTCGGTGCGGTTAAACCCCCCCCACCCTTTAATTAGTGTTTAATTATCGCTTGTTTCCCCCCCCCCGCCGTTCTCCGCTCGGCCCAGAGGAGCCCGAACCCTCTGGGCAACGGAGCCTCATCCACCCCACGGCTGGTTCGGGGCTGATTCGGTTCCGGGTAACCGGGCCGGCACCGAGGGGGGGGGTGAGGATAAAGCCCCCCCCTCCCTCCCGACCCCGTTGGTTCCGTTGGTTCCAATAGCGCTCGGGATTCGCCGCTCGTTCCCCCGGCCTCGAAACAACGAAATAAAACGAAATTCAACGAAATCTCACGAAATCTCACGAAATCTTACGAAATTTCTCTCGAATCGGACGAAATCTCACGAAATCTCACGAAATCCCCCGAAATCCCGCCCGTTTCCCCCCAAAAATCCCTTTATTTCCCCCCCCTCCTCCCCGTTTCAGCCCCGCTCCTCCCGGCCCCGCTCATCGCCCCCATCTCCCCGCGTTGCTGGGACCCCATCGCCGCCATCACCGCACGGACCCCGCATCGCCACCCCCCCCCCCAATCCATCCCATTCCATTCCATTCCATTCTATTCCATCCCATCCCATCCCATCCCATCCCATCCCATCCATCCCATCCCATCCCATCCCATCCATCCCATCCCATCCATCCCATCCCATCCCATCCCATCCCATCCCATCCATCCCATTCCATCCATCCCATCCCATCCATCCCATCCATCCCATCCCATCCCATCCATCCATCCCATCCCATCCCATCCCATCCCATCCCATCCCATCCCATCCCATCCCATCCCATCCCCATCCCATCCCATCCCATTCCATTCCATCCCGCTGCCCCCCCCCGCATTGAGGTTCCTATGACCCCCCCATCCCCGCACCCAGCCGGGCTGTCCCGCAGCTTATGGCGTGTCCCCGTGTCCCCCCCATCGTGTCCCCGTGTCCCCCCCCGTTGTCCGGCTGGGCCCCGCACACGGAGCTGCGGTTTAACCCCCCCCCCATCAGGTGCCTCAGTTTCCTCTGATCCCCGCACATTTCCCCCCCCCCCCCATTCATCGGTGCCGCCCCACGCGTGTTCCCAACGTGGGTGAAGTTCTGGGGTGGGGGGGACACACGGGGACAGCCGGTATTGGATCCCAATGGGGACACGGGGCTCCTGTGGGGGGGTTCGGTGCGGGATGAGCCCCCCGACACCCCCCGTCCCATTGAGCCCCACGGTACCGGGGGGGGGGGTCCCCTGTCCGGGATGGGGGGGGGCGGTTGTGGGTGCAATGGGGACTATGGGGCTGGGGGGTCCCGAAGCACAATTAATTCCTTCCTTCCTTCCTTCCTCCCCCCCCCCCCGTGGCGGGGGCAGCGCTGCTTAACGAGCATCAAATTAACGCCTCATTATCGGGGACGCGGGGGCTGCGCCTAACGAGGCGCAACGGGGGGGAACGGGGACGGGAACGGGGTTGGGGGGGGGAGAAACAGCCCCGATAAGCCCCATTCTATGGGGCAGAACCACACGGGAACCGGGGGGTCCGAGGGGTTGGGGGGCACACGGCGCCCTCCCGGCCTCCATGCAGAGAAAGGAACGATCGGGGGGGATAAAGGGGGGATAAAGGGGGGGATAAAGGGGGGGGTCCATGGGAAGGCGGCTCCGCAGCCGGGGCTGCAGCTGCGCTGCTCCGCCGCCGCCTTTGTGCAGTTCAAAGCGCCCCCCCGGGGGGGTCGGGGCAAAGGGCAGCGCGGGGGGCGCAGCTGCACGGGGCCGTCACGGCTCCGCTCACACGAGGGGTCAGTGCCTGCCCCCCGGGACCCCCCCCCGCCCCGCAGGTCAGCGACAACCGCGGCAACACGGATCAGCGTCAGCGGGGCAGCGGGGCGAGACACAGCCCCCTTGTAACCCAGCCATAGCCCCCCCAACACACACAGCCCCCCAACACACACAGCCCCCCCAACACACACAGCCCCCTTCTAACCCAGCTATACCCCCCAACACACACAGCCCCCTTCTAACCCAGCCATACCCCCCCCCAACACACACAGCCCCCTTCTAACCCAGCTATACCCCCCCAACACACACAGCCCCCTTCTAACCCAGCCATACCCCCCCCCCAACACACACAGCCCCCTTCTAACCCAGCTATACCCCCCCCAACACACACAGCCCCCTTCTAACCCAGTTATACCCCCCAACACACACAGCCCCCTTCTAACCCAGCTATACCCCCCCCAACACACACAGCCCCTTCTAATATACCCCCCCCAACACACACAGCCCCCTTCTAACCCAGCCATACCCCCCCCAACACATACAGCCCCCCCCACCACACCCATCTAGCCCCCTTCTAACCAATCCAGCCCCCCCAACACATCCATCCCCCTCCCAACTCATCCAGCCCCCCACAACACATTCATCTCCCTTCTAAACCCATCCTCCCCCCCCAAACCTATCCCCCTCCTAACCCAACCATCCCCCCCCAACACATCCATCCCCCCCCCAACACATCCATCCCCCTTCTAACTCATCCAGCCCCCTCCCCAGCCCATCCATCCCCCCCCAACCCATCCACCCCCCCAACCCATCCAGCCCCCTTCTAACCCATCCAGCGCCCCCCCCCCAACACATCCATCCCCCCCCTCATCCATCCCAACCCCCCATCTATCCCCCTTCTGACCCATCCATCCCCCCCCCAACCCATCCAGCCCCCTTCTAACCCATCCAGCGCCCCCCCCCCAACACATCCATCCCCCCCCTCATCCATCCCAACCCCCCCATCTATCCCCCTTCTGACCCATCCATCTCCCCCCCCCACCCATCCAGCCCCCTTCTAACCATCCAGCCCCCCCCTAACCCGTGCATCCTCCCCCAACCCATCCAGCCCCCTTCTAACCCATCTATCCCCCCCCAACACATCCATCCCCCCCCTCATCCATCCCAACCCTCCCATCCATCCCTCTTCTGACCCATCCAGCACCCCCCCCAACCCATCCAGCCCCCCCAACCCATCCATCCCCCCCCCCCAACCCATCCAACCCCCTTCTAGCCCATCCAGCGACCCCCCCCCAACACATCCACCCCCCCCTCATCCATCCCCCCCCCCATCCATGTTGCTGTCCTTCCCCCCCCTCTCGCTGCCGTCCCGACATTACGGAGCGAATTGCGCCCCCCCCCCCTTTATTGCCCCCCCCCCGCAAATCCTCGGCCCTCGCTTCACCTCCTGACCTGCCTTTATCCCCCCCCCCCCCTTCCACGTGACGGTGGGATTTGGCTTAACGTGCTGCGGGAGGGACGGGGAGGGAGGGGGGGGGGGGGGGGGCAGGTCACCGCCGCCATGGATTAAGGGGGAAGCGCCCCCCCCCAAAACGGCCCCCCCCAGTAGCGCTGCCCATCCATCCATCATCCATCATCCATCCCCATCCATTCACCCCCATCCCCCCCCACTGCCCCATTCATTCCCATTGGCACTGCCCCCCCCGTGCCCACTCCGTGCCCTCCTTATTGCCCCCCCATCCCACCCCACCCCCCCATCCCTTCCTGCGCTGCCCCATTCATTCCCATTGGCACTGCCCCGGTCCCCCCTCTCACTGCCCTCCCCCCCGCCCCCCTCCCTGCCCTCAGCTCTCCCTTAGCGCTGCCCCCATCCCCCCCCCTCCATTAACACCCCCCAACTGCCCCCACCTGCACCTCTCCTGCCCCCCCGACCCCATTGCCTCCATTGCCCCACATCCTTTTCTCCCCCCACCAGCCCGGTGCCCCACCGTTCCCACCACCCCGGATGCAAACGGTGACCCCTAACGGCAGCTCCATGGGGCCATCCCACCCCACCCCATCCCACCCCATCCCATCCCATCCCATCCCACCCCATCCCACCCCATCCCACCCCACCCCCCCATCCCACCCCATCCACCCCATCCCATCCCATCCCATCCATCCCTCCCATCCCATCCCACCCCATCCCATCCCATCCCATCCCATCCCACCCCATCCCACCCCATCCCATCCCATCCCATCCCATCCCATCCCACCCCATCCCATCCCCATCCCATCCCATCCCATCCCATCCATCCCACCCCATCCCATCCCATCCCATCCCATCCCATCCCATCCCATCCCCATCCCATATCCCATCCCATCCCACCCCATCCCACCCCATCCCATCCCCATCCCATATCCCATCCCATCCCACCCCATCCCACCCCATCCCATCCCATCCCATCCCATCCCACCCCATCCCACCCCATCCCATCCCACCCCATCCCACCCCATCCCATCCCATCCCATCCCATCCCACCCCATCCCATCCCACCCCATCCCACCCCATCCCATCCCACCCCATCCCACCCCATCCCATCCCATCCCATCCCATCCCACCCCATCCCATCCCATCCCATTCCATCCCATCCCATCCCATCCCATCCCATCCCATCCCATCCCATCCCCATCCCATATCCCATCCCATCCCATCCCACCCCACCCCATCCCATCCCATCCCATCCCATCCCATCCCATCCCATCCCATCCCATCCCATCCCATCCCATCCCATCCCATCCCATCCAATTCCATCCCATCCCATCCCATCCCATCCCATCCCATCCCATCCCATCCCATCCCATCCCATCCCATCCATCCCATCCCATCCCATCCCATCCCACTCCATCCCATCACTTGGCAATGACTGCACCTCCTATCCCCATGCAGCAATGCAATGCATGCATCTCTACTCTCCATGCAACTTGGCAATGGATCCGTCTCCCCTCTCCATGCAACTCTGCAGCAGAGCCACCCCAACTCTGTGCAGCTCTGCAATGCATCCACCTCCCATCTCCATGCAACTGTGCAACGAATCTACTTCTATTTCCATGCAACTCTGCATTGCATACACTGCTACTCTCTATACAACTTAGCAATTGATCCATCTGCTGTTTCCATGCAACTTTGCACTGGATGCACTTCCCATCTCCATGCCGCTGTGCAACAGATCCCCCTGCTGTTCGCAAGCAGCAATGCAATGCAATGCAATGCAATGCATCCCCCTGCTGGTCCGAGGCTGCAATGCAATGCAATGCATCCCCTGCTGTTCCCAGGCTGCAATGCAATGCAATGCATCCCCCTGCTGTTCCCAAGCAGCAATGCAATGCAATGCACCCCCCTGCTGTTCCCAAGCAGCAATGCAATGCAATGCACCCCCCTGCTGTTCCCAAGCAGCAATGCAATGCAATGCATCCCCCTGCTGTTCCCAGGCAGCAATGCAATGCAATGCATCCCCCTGCTGTTCCCAAGTTGCAATGCAATGCAATGCATCCCCCTGCTGTTCCCAAGTTGCAATGCAATGCAATGCATCCCCCTGCTGTTCCCAAGCTGCAATGCAATGCAATGCAATGCAATGCACAAAGGATCCAGAGGGGTCCAATGGGGGTACACAGGATGCAATGGGATGCACTGGGGGTGCATAAAGGATGCACAGGGGATGCAGAGGGGTGCACAGGAGATACATGCAGGGTGCATTGGGGATGCATGGCACAAGGAATGCAATGGGATGCACTGGAGATGCACAAGGGGTGCACAAAGGTTGCACAGGGGGTGCAGAGGGGTGAACTGGGGGTGCACAGAGGATGCAGTGGGGTGCACAGGGGGTACACAGGATGCAATGGGGATGCAACGGGGGTGTACAAGGGGTGCATAAAGGATGCACAGGGGATGCATGTGGGGTGCTCTGGGGATGCATGGGGCATACACAGGGAATGAATGCAATAGGATGCACTGGAGATGCACAAGGGGTGCACAAAGGATGCATGGGGGGTGCACAGGATGCAATGGGATGCACTGGGGGTGCACAGGGGATGGAGGGGGGTTCACTGGGGGTGCACAGAGGATGCAGAGGGGTGCAATGGGGGTACACGGGATGCAATGGGATGCACGGGGTGCACAGGATGCACTGGGGATGCACTGGGTGCACAGGATGCAATGGGATGCACTGAGGATGCACTGGGGGTGCACCGGGGGTGCACGGGGTGCACAGGATGCAATGGGGATGCACTGGGGATGCACTGGGGGTGCACGGGGGGTGCACTGAGGATGCACTGGGGGTGCACTGGGGGTGCACAGGATGCAATGGGATGCACGGGGTGCACAGGATGCAATGGGATGCACTGGGGATGCACTGGGGGTGCACTGGGGGTGCACGGGGGGTGCACAGCGGCCATGGGGTGGGTGCTGGGATGGAGCTGTGCACGCTGTGAGCACAGCGAGGTGTGGGATGGGGCGGCAGGAATGTGCTGCAGCGATAAGGAGCAGCACGGGGGCAGCGCAGGAATCCGGGTGTGTTATGGGGGGGGGGGCTGCAAACACGGCAGCAAAGAGCAGCCGGCAGTGGGGAACTCAACAACCCCCCGGTGTCACCTTCCATATGTGGGGCAGAAGGAGTGGGAGGGAAAAGCAATAAAGCAAAGGCAGCCTGACATGGGGGGGGTGTCTGAGTCAGCAGGGAGGGGGGGGAGGGAGAGGGAGGGGTCTGAACTGTGCGGTGTGGGGATGGGGGGGGGATATAGGGGGGATGGGGGTAAGGGGGTGGGGGGGACATGAGGATGGGAAGGGTATGGGAATGGAGGGATATGGGGGTGATGGGGGGCATGAAGATGGGGGGGGTATGGGGATGGAGGGGATATGGGGTAGGGGGGTGGGGGGATATGGTGGGGATGGAGGTAAGGGGCTGGTGGGGGGCATGAGGATGGTGGGGGTATGGGAATGGGGGGATATGGGGGTGGGGTGAGGGGATATGGGGGTGATGGGGATGAGGGGGAGGGGGTGGGGCATGAGTATGGTGGGGGTATGGAGATGAGGTGGTATGGGTGTGGGGGGGACATGGGAATGGGGGATATGGGGATGATGGGGATAAGGGGGTGGTGGGGGTCATGAGGATGGGGGGGTACGGGAATGGGGGGATATGGGGGTGGGGTGGGGGGATATGGGGTTGATGGGGATAAGGGGGTGGTGGGGGGCATGAGGATGGGGGGGGAATGGGGATGGGGAAGATATGGGGGTGGGGGGGGCATGGGATTGGAGGAGATATGGGGGTGGGGCTATGGGATTGGGGGGGATAAGCAGGTGGGGGGGGCATGGGGATGGGGGGAGGGGGAGATGGGGGTTGTAAGGGGCTGGGGGGATGTAGGAATGGTGGGGATGTGGCGGTGGTTGGTGGTGTGAGGATGATGGGGGTATCCATTCCGTCCCGTTGCTTCGGGCCCCGCTCGGTTCTGATCCCCCCCCCCCCGGTTCCCCCCGCAGCGGTTTCTCCGCCTCCCGAAGCGCCTCGATCCGCAGCGGCCGATTCTCTCAAGTGCGAAATCGATTCGCGGCTCCGGGACCCGCCGGGACCCGCTTCGATGATCCGGGTCAATGAACGCGCAGCGACACGGGGCGGGGCGGGGGGTGCGATGGGGGGGGAGACTCAGCTCAGAGACTGATGTGACCCGAAATGGGAACGTGGGGACCCCGTGGGGGGCTGGAGGGGTCCCCTTCCAACACTTCCAACCCAATCTATCCCAACCATCCTGTGGTTCTGTGATCTTTAAGGACCCTTCCAGCCCACCCCATCCCATCCCATCCATCCCATAATACCCCATCCTATCCCATCCCATCCCATCCCATCCCATCCCATCCCATCCCATCCCATCCCATCCCATCCCATCCCATCCCATCCCATCCCATCCCATCCCCATCCCATCCCATCCCATCCCATCCCATCCCATCCCATCCCATCCCATCCCATCCCCATCCCATCCCCATCCCCATCCCATCCCATCCCATCCCATCCCATCCCATCCCATCCCACCCCATCCATCCCATAATACCCCATCCCACCCCATCCATCCCACCCCATCCATCCCACCCCATCCATCCCATCCCATCCCATCCCATCCCATCCCACCCCATCCATCCCATCCCATCCCACCCCATCCATCCCATAATACCCCATCCCACCCCATCCATCCCACCCCATCCCATCCATCCCATCCCATCCCATCCCATCCCATCCCATCCCATCCCATCCCATCCCATCCCATCCCATCCCATCCCATCCCATCCCATCCCATCCCATCCCATCCCAACCATTCTGCAGTCCTATGTCCTTTAAGGACCCTTCCAACCCCCCCATCCCATCCACTCAATAGTTCCCATCCTTTTATCCTCCTCCCCCCCCCATTGCCGCTCAATGAGGACAAATGGGCCCAGTGGGGGATGTTTAATCCCCCCCCTCTGTGTGTAGCCGGGACCGAGTGCTGCTCATCATTGCACTCCATCGGCTCCGCGCTGGGACGGTCCCTGTCATCTCAATGTCCCCAACACGGCTCTCAGCTGCATCCTATTATGGGATGGCCGCTTGGTCGGGACGGTGATACGGATACACACAGATACATACGGATCCGTGCCCGCCTGGCAGCTCCCCTGAGCACCGCCGACACGGCTCTGCTCCATTCAGCTCCGTTCTGTTCTGTGCTCACGCTTATCAGATCGGAAACATCAGGATGGGGTGGAGGTGGGGGGATTGGGGGGGGTTGGGGGGGGGGCACGGCCCGGGGATGATGGAGGGGGAGTGAATGGAGCTGGGGGGAGAAATGGGGTCGGTCCCGTTTGGGTTCGGGGTCCCTGTGGTCATGGGTCAGGAGTGAGGATGGGGCTGGGGTGGGGGCTGAGGGTGGGGGTCGAGGATGGGAATGTGGGTGGGGAGCATGGATGGGGATCAGGGATGGGGATCAGGGATGGGGATAAGGGATGGGGATCATAGATGGGGATAAGGGATGGGGATCATGGATGGGGACCATGGATGGGGATTGGAGATGGGGATCGTGAATGGGGTTCACCAATGGGTTTCAGGGATGGGGCCATGGATGGGGCTCAGGGATGGGGATTGGAGATGGGGACCATGGATGGGGATCACAGATGGGGTTCAGGGATGGGGCCATGGATGGGGATTGGAGATGGGGATCATGAATGGGGTTCACTGATGGGTTCAGGGATGGGGCCATGGATGGGGCTCAGGGATGGGGCTCAGGGATGGGGATCATGGATGGGGATCAAGGATGGGGATCATGGATGGGGACCATGGATGGGGATTGGAGATGGGGATCGTGAATGGGGTTCACCGATGGGTTTCAGGAATGGGACCATGGATGGGGCTCAGGGATGGGGATTGGAGATGGGGATCACAGATAGGGATTGGAGATGGGGTTCATGAATGGGGATCAGGGATGGGGCTCAGGAATAGGGACTGGAGATGGGGAGCATAGATGGCTATCATGGATGGGGTTCAGGGATGGGGCCATGGATGGGGATCATGGATGGGGATTGGAGACGGGGATAATGGATGGGGGTTACAGATGGGGATCAGAGATGGGGTTCAGAGATTGGGATTGGAGATGGGGATCATGGATGGGGCTCAGGGATGGGGATCACGGATGGGGATTGGAGATGGGAATCATGGATGGCGATCACAGATGGGGGTCAGGGATGGGACTGTGCGTGGGGATCACAGATGGGGATTGGAGATGGAGATCATGGATGGGGCTCAGGGATCGGGACATGGACGGGGGCATGGATGGGGTTCAGAGATTGGGATTGGAGATGGGGATCATCGGACATGGTTCCATTATCATGGATGTGGATCACAGATGGGGTTCATGTATAGGTTCATGGGTGGGTTTCGGGGGTAGGGCTCATGGATGGGGCTCAGGGATGGGGCCACGGATGGAGCCACGGATGGGGCTGTGGGTGGGGCCATGGATGGGGCTGTAGATGGGGATCAGGGATGGGGCCATGGATGGGGATCAGGTATGGGACTCTGGGATGGGGCTCATGAATGGGGCCATGGATGGGGCTCAAGGATGGGGCTGTGGATGGGGCCAAGGATAGGGCTTAGGGATGGGGCTCAGGGATGGGGCCATGGATGGGGCCCTGATGATCCCCCGTCCCCAATGCACCGACCCCACAGCGGCTGCAGGAGCTGCAGGAGCTGCAGGAGCTGCTCCGTGCTCTGCCCTGTGTGCATTGCAGCACAGCAGGGACTTGCAGCCACCCCCGTCCCCACACAAAGGTGCTGCAACCCCCCCCCAGCAGAACAAGGAGCAGCGCCGGGATCCCGCCCCGTGAGCTGCAAAAAAGCAAACAGAGCAAAAGCGAAAAACAGCAAAAAAGGGCCGCAAATGGGCAACGCTCCATGGAGTGAAACTGAGCCAGAACCGGGACCGGGACCGGACCCACCCAGGGCAGGGGAAGGGGAGCGGCCGGGAAGGAAACGGGCAAAGGACAATGAGGGACCGGCATGAAAGGGATGGGAGCGGCTGCGGCCTTCCTGGGGAAGGGGGGGAGCTGCTGCTGCTGCAGGGAGCTGCATGGTGTGCATGGAGCTGCATGGTGTGCATGGTGTGCATGGAGCTGCATGGTGTGCATGGAGCTGCATGGTGTGCATGGTGTGCATGGTGTGCATGGATCTGCATGGTGTGCATGGATCTGCATGGTGTACATGGATCTGCATGGTGTGCATGGAGCTGCATGGAGCTGCATGGAGTGCATGGAGCTGCATGGTGTGCATGGAGCTGCATGGTGTGCATGGTGTGCATGGAGCTGCATGGAGCTGCATGGTGTGCATGGTGTGCATGGAGCTGCATGGAGCTGCATGGAGCTGCATGGTGTGCATGGAGCTGCATGGAGCTGCATGGAGCTGCATGGTGTGCATGGTGTGCATGGCTCTGCATGGCTCTGCATAGCTGTGCATGGCTGTGCATGGATCTGCATGGTGTGCATGGAGCTGCATGGTGTGCATGGTGTGCATGGAGCTGCATGGTGTGCATGGAGCTGCATGGTGTGCATGGTGTGCATGGAGCTGCATGGAGCTGCATGGTGTGCATGGCTCTGCATGGTGTGCATGGAGCTGCATGGTGTGCATGGATCTGCATGGATCTGCATGGCACTGCATGGTGTGCATGGCTGTGCATAGATCTGCATGGCTCTGCATGGCTGTGCAAGGCCCGGCCACTACTTAACACTCCCCATGGAGCTGGGGGGGCTCTGAGCACTGTGCAATGCTATGGGGCTATGCTATGAGGCTGTGCTATGGGGCTATGCTGTGCTGTGCTGTGGGGCTATGCTATGGGGCTGTGCTATGGGGCTCTGCTGTGCTCTGCTATGGGGCTGTGCTATGGGGCTGTGCTGTGCTGTGCTATGGGGGCAAGAAGTGGGCTGCAACATGGCACCGTGCAGCGCTGAGGGTGTGCATGCAGCTCTGCATGAGCAGCACCAGGAGTGTGCCATGTGAGCTGCACGAGGAGTGTGCAACGTGCACCAATGGTCAGCACAAGGAGTGTGCAGTGTGCACCAATGAGCTGCATGCAGTGTGCACCCAATGAGCTGCACGAGGAGCGTGCAACGTGCACCCAATGAGCAGCACCAGCACTGTGCAATGAGCACTCCATAAGCAACACAAGGGCTGTGCCTTGTGCACCCCACAAGCAGCACAAGACCTGAGCTACGTGCACCCCGTGCGCAGCACGAGGGCTGTGCAGTGAGCACTGTGAGCAGCACAGTGTGCTCCACATGCACCCGGCGTGCAGCACAAGGAGTGTGAGCAGCACAAGGGCTGCACCGTCAGCACCCCATGAGCAGCACAAGGGGGGGGTGCCATGTGTGCACCCAATGAGCTGCACGAGGAGTGTGATGTGAGCACCCTGGGAGAAGCACGGGGTCTCCATTCGGGGTCTCCATTCAGAGTCTCCATTCGGGGTCTCCATTTGGGGTCCCCATTTGGCATCTCCATTTGGGGTCCCCATTCGGGGTCTCTATTCAGGGTCCCCATTCGGGGTCTCCATTCGAGGTCTCCATTCGGGCTCTCCACTCGGAATCCCTATCGGGGTTTCCATTCAGGGACCCCATTCGGAGTCTCCATTCGGGGTCCTCATTTGAGGTCTCCACTCGGGGTCTCCATTAGGGGTCTCCATTCAGGGTCCCTATTCGGGGTCTCCATTCAGGGTCTCCATTCAGGGTCCCCATTCAGCATCTCCATTCAGAGTCCCCATTCAGGGTCCCCATTTGGAGTCTCCATTCGAGGTCCTCATTCAGGGTCTCCACTCGGGATCTCCATCTGGGGTCTCCATTCGGGGTCCCCATTAGGGGTCCCCATTCGGGGTCTCCACTCGAGGTCCCCATTCGGGGTCTCCACTTGGGGTCCCCATTCAGGGTCCCCATTCAGGGTCTCCATTCAGGGTCCCCATTCAGAGTCCCCATTCAGGGTCCCCATTTGGGGTCTCCATTCAGGGTCCCCATTCAGGGTCCCCATTTGGGGTCTCCATTCAGGGTCCCCATTCAGGGTCCCCATTCAGGGTCCCCACTCGGGATCTCCATTCGGGGTCTCCATTCAGGGTCCCCATTCAGGGTCTCCACTCGGGATCTCCATTCGAGGTCTCCATTCAGGGTTTCCATTCGGGGTCCCCATTCGAGGTCTCCATTCAGGGTCTCCATTCGGGGTCCCCATTCGGGGTCCCCATTCGTGCTCTATCTCCGCATTCCGGCCCTGCGGTGCGGTCAAAGGCTGCGGGAGAGACCCGGGGGTGTCAGGGGGGCCGCGGCCGCCTCTCTCCCACCCGTTGCGGGGCGGCCGAGCGGAGGTTTCCGTCCCGTCCCGTCCCGGCCCGGCCCGGCCCGGCCTCCTCCCCGCTCCCACATGTGCAGCTGGGTTTGCAATTGGAAGCGCTGCCGGGGGGGGCCGGGAGGGAGCGGGGAGCGGGGGGAGACAGCGCGGGGCGGAGGGTGCGGGGCTGGAGGAGGAGGAGGAGGAGGGAGCGCTGAGCGGGACCGGGACCCCCGGCACTGAGTGGGTGAGAGATGGGGGGGACGGGGGGGGCACGGGTGGGGGGCGGTGGTTGGAGGGTGGCTCGGGGGGGGCAGGCGGTGGTTGGGGTCGGCACTGGGGGGGGGGGCTGTGGTTGGGGAGGGCACGGGGGGGGGGATGGTTGGGGGTATTACGGGGGGGGCTGTGGTTGGGGGCTGGGGGGCTGTGTTTGGGTGTGGCACTGGAGGTGGGGCAGTGGTTGGGGGGTGGCAGAGGGGGGGGCTGTGTTTGGGGGTGACACTGGGGGGGGGGCGCGGCTGGGACGTGGGGAAGGTGGGTTTGTCCCCAGGCCGGAGCTGGGGGGGAGATACGGGGGGGGGGGGGTCACGGAGGGGCTCACGGGCGGGTCCCGGGGCGCACGGAGCGCTCGGAGCCGGGGGGGTCCCAGTAGAGACAGCGGGTCGAGGTGGGGGGGGGGTCCCACAAACTCAGTCCCCCCCCCGACCCCACAGCGGCCCCGAGACCCCGCGGGTTCCCCGCAGCGCAGCTCCCCGCTGCCCCCGCACCGAGCCCGGCCCCGCTCCGTCCGCACCGCGTTCCCTGCCCCCATTTCCCCGTTTCCTCCCCCCGTTTTTCCCCGTTTCCTCCCCCCATTTCCCCGTTTCCTCACCCCGTTTTTCCCCGTTTCCTCCCCCCGTTTCCCCGTTTCCTCCCCCCGTTTCCCCGTTTCTTCCCCCCGTTTTTCCCCGTTTCCTCCCCCCGTTTCCCCGTTTCCTGCCCCGTTTCCCCGCTCCGCTGCAGGCAATGCCCGGAGTTGGCCGGCACAGCGGGGGGCGCTGGGGGGTCGCACGGACACGGGGGGGGGGCAGGGCGGAGAGGGGCCGCAGCTCTGCGTCCTCGCAGGGGCAGGGTCGGGTCGTGCGGGTCCCAGTGGCTCCTTATGGGGACATGGAGGGGGATGGGGCCGGTTTCACCCCCCCCCGGTGACCCCCCCCCACCGTCCCATTGCGGTGCCCGCAGGTGGCGGCGATGTCGATGCTGTTGGAGCCCGACGTGCGGGGTCTCGGTGGCGGTAAGGCCGCGGGGGGGGCAGGGGGGGGCACCTCCTCCTTCCCCACACCCCCCCCCATCCGGCTGCTGACGCTCGGCCCCCCCCGCCCCCATAAGGAGCCGCTCTCCCCCGCGCCCCATAACCACAACCAGCTGCGGCCGCGAAACCCGACGCCGCTCCGGCAGCGGCCCCACAGCGCCCGCCCCCCCCCAACTCCACCCCCCCCGTACGAGGCCCCCGCGCCCCACACAGCGCCTGCCCCCCCCCCCATATCCCCCCCCTCGGATCATCGCCCACCCCCAAAGCGGCCCCGTCCCCCCCCCCCGGGGGCCGTTCCCTTTTGGCAGCGATCAAATATTCATGGTGCGGACACGGATACAGGGAAAGGCACTTATAGGGCCGGGGGGAGGGAGGTAGAAGCCCCCCCCAACCTGCAGTCACTGCTTCTGGGGCCCTGGAGTGCTGAGCTCGGGCAGCTGGGGGGGTCGTGGTGGTGGGGGGGGCACACAGGGGGGTGTCACAGCCCCCCCCCCACGTCCATTAATCTGTGGGGCTGATGAATGAAGCCCTGTGTGCCAATAGGGAGGGGGGGTGGGGTGGGATCCACACAGCCCCCCACGGGCATAGGACCCCCCCCCCCACACACACACAGAGGGGCTCTGCATCCCCGACCCCCGGCAGGGAGATCAGGGGGAAGGGATGGGGGTGGGATGGGGGGGGTCTGCAGGTGGGTGGCTGTGCTGTGTCCCCAGGTGCCAATGGGGAGCGCTGCCCCACACCGACACCCCCCGGCTCCCCCGGGACGTCACACGACAGCTGCAGCATCGCCCCACTGACACCATCACAGTCACCGGTGAGGGAACGGCAGGGACGGGGACATGGGGGGATATGGGGGATATGGGGGATATGGGGGATATGGGGGGTATGGGGGATATGGGGGGATATGGGGGGATATGGGGGGATATGGGGGATATGGGGAGATATGGGGGAATATGGGGGGATATGGGGGATATGGGGGGATATGGGGGATATGGGGGGATATGGGGGATATGGGGGATATGGGGGGATATGGAGGATATGGGGGGATATGGGGGATATGGGGGATATGGCGGGATATGGGGGATATGGGGGGATATGGGGGATATAGGGGATATGGGGGGATATGGGGGGATATGGAGGATATGGGGGGATATGGAGGATATGGGGGGATATGGGGGGATATGGGGGATATAGGGGATATGGGGGGATATGGGGGATATAGGGGATATGGGGGGATATGGGGGATATGGGGGATATGGGGGATATAGGGGATATGGGGGGATATGGGGGATATGGGGGATATGGGGGGATATGGGGGATATGGGGGGATATGGGGGATATAGGGGATATGGGGGATATGGGGGATATGGGGGATATGGGGGGATATGGGGGATATGGGGGATATGGGGGGATATGGGGGATATAGGGGATATGGGGGGATATGGGGGGATATGGGGGGACAGCAGGACACAAGGACATGGGGACAGGGGGACATGGAGACAGGGGGACACAAGGACTTGGGGACACATGGGGACAGGGGGACATGGGGACATGAGGACACAAGGACATGGGGATATGGGGACAGGGGGACAGGGGGGACATGGGGACAGGGGGATGGGGACATAGGGACAGGGACATAGGGACAAGAGGGAACATAGGGACAGGGGCACATGAGGACACATGGGGACAGGGGGACACGATGACACAGGGACATGGGGACAGGGGGATGGAGACTAAGGGACAAGAGGGGACAGAGGGACGGGGGACATGAGGACACAAGGACATGGGGACACAGGGACATGGGGACAGAGGGGACATGGGGACATGGGGATGGGGACATGAGGACACAAGGATATGGGGATATGGGGACAGGGGAACATGGGGACACAGGGATAGGGACATGAGGACACAAGGATATGGGGACAGGGGGACATGGGGACAGGGGAACAGGGTACAGAGACATAGGGACAAGAGGGGACATAGGGACAGGGGGACATGAGGACACAAGAACATGGGGATATGGGTATTGCAGGGACAGAGGGACATGGGGATGGGGGGACATGGGGACAGAGGGATGGGGACATAGGGACAAGAGGGGACATGGGGATGGGGGGACATGAGGATACAAGGACCTGGGGATATGGGGACAGGGGGACATGGGGGACATGAGGACATGGGGATGGAGGCATAGGGACAAGAGGAGACATGGGGATGGGGGGACATGAGGACACAAGGACATAGGGACAGGGGGGACACAGAAACATGGGGACGCAGGGACAGAGGGACACTGGGACATGTGGACACGGGGGAGCAGCAGCAGACGGACACTGGGTGACCCCAAGCCCCCAGCCATTGGGGTTGGGTGTGGGGCAGCAGCTGCCCTATGGCACAGAGGGGGTCGGCCCTGGGGGGGCTCCGTCCGCCCTCCCCCATCGCTGCCCCCCATCTCCCCATGGCAGAGGAGCGGTGCCCACTCGTGCCCGTCGCCGTCCTTTGCCGTGGTGGTGGCCATCGACTTCGGCACCACGTCCAGCGGGTACGCCTTCAGCTTCCGCAGCGACCCCGACGCCATCCACATGATGAGGTAACGGGCTGCGGCCTCCAGGGGCCTCTATGGGCTTCTATGGGCCTCCATGGATCATCATGGGCCTCCATGGGCCTCCATGGACCTCTATGGGTTTCTATGGGCCTCCATGTATCATCATGGGCCTCCATGGGCCTCCATGGGCCTCTATGGGCCTCCATGTATCATCATGGGCCTCCATGGGCCTCTATGGGCCTCCATGTATCATCATGGGCCTCCATGGGCCTCCATGGGCCTCTATGGGCCTCCATGTATCATCATGAGCCTCCATGGGCCTCCATATGTCACTATGGACCTCCATGTGTTGCCATGGGCTTCCATGTGTCACCATGGGCCTCCATGGGCCTTTATGGGCCTCCATATGTCACTGTGGTCCTCCATGTATCACCGTGTGCCTCCATAGGCCTCCATGTGTCACCATATATCACTATGGGCCTCCATGTATCACCATGGGCCTCTATGGGCCTCCATATGTCGCCGTGAGCCTCCATGTGCCCCCGTGTGTGACCATGGGCCTCCATGGCCTCCATGTGTCACTATAGGCTTCCATGTGTCACCATGTGTCACCATGAGCCTCCATGTGCCTCTATGGGCCTCCATGTGTTGCCATGAGCCTCCATAGGCCTCCATGTGTCACCATGTGTCACCATGTTCCCCCATGTGTGGCCGTGGTCCATGCCATGCAGCGCCATGCAGGGCCGTGTTGCACCGTGCAGAGCTGTGCAATGCAATGATGTGCAACACCCTGCAGTGCTGTGCAGGGCTAGGTTGCAATGCTGTGCAGTGTTGTGCAGTGCTGCACTGTACAATGCTATGTGGTGCTGTGCAGTGCTACACAATGCTATGCAATGCTGCACTGTGCAATGCCATGCAATGCTGTGCAGTGCTGTGCAATGCCATGCAGTGCTGTGTAACGCTGCACTGTGCAATGCTGTGCAATGCTGCACTGTGCAATGATGTGCAATACTGTGCAATGCTGCACTGTGCAATGCCATGCAATGCTGCACTGTGCAATGCCGTGCAATGCCGTGCAATGCTGCACTGTGCAATGCCATGCAATGCTGCACTGTGCAATGCTGTGCAATGCCATGCAGTGCTGTGTAACACGGCACTGTGCAATGCTGTGCAATGCTGCACTGTGCAATGATGTGCAATACTGTGCAATGCTGCACTGTGCAATGCCATGCAATGCCATGCAATGCTGCACTGTGCAATGCCGTGCAATGCCATGCAATGCTGCACTGTGCAATGCCGTGCAATGCCATGCAATGCTGCACTGTGCAATGCCGTGCAATGCCATGCAATGCTGCACTGTGCAATGCCGTGCAATGCCATGCAATGCTGCACTGTGCAATGCCGTGCAATGCCATGCAATGCTGCACTGTGCAATGCCGTGCAATGCCATGCAATGCTGCACTGTGCAATGCCGTGCAATGCCATGCAATGCTGCACTGTGCAATGCCGTGCAATGCCATGCAATGCTGCACTGTGCAATGCCATGCAATGCCATGCAGTGCTGCACTGTGCAATGCCGTGCAATGCCATGCAATGCTGCACTGTGCAATGCCATGCAATGCCATGCAGTGCTGCACTGTGCAATGCCATGCAATGCCATGCAATGCTGCACTGTGCAATGCGGTGCAATGCCATGCAATGCTGCACTGTGCAATGCTGTGCAATACTGTGCAATGCTGCACTGTGCAATGCCATGCAATGCTGCACTGTGCAATGCCATGCAATGCCATGCAATGCTGCACTGTGCAATGCTGTGCAATGCCATGCAATGCTGCACTGTGCAATGCTGTGCAATGCCATGCAATGCTGCACTGTGCAATGCCGTGCAATGCCATGCAATGCTGCACTGTTCAATGCCGTGCAATGCCATGCAATGCTGCACTGTGCAATGCTGTGCAGTGCCATGCAATGCTGTGCAATGCCATGCAGTGCTGCACCGTGCAATGCAGTGCAGTGCAGTGCAGTGCAGTGCCATGCAATGCCGTGCTGCCCCATTCCTTGCCGTGCCCCCCAGCAGCTCATTGCCCCCCATTCCCCCATGCAGGAGGTGGGAGGGCGGAGACCCCGGTGTGTCCAACCACAAGACCCCGACGTGTCTCCTGCTCAGCCCCGACGGCTCCTTCCACAGCTTCGGCTACGAGGCCCGTGACGCGTATCACGCCATGGGGCAGCACCAGGCGCAGCAATGGGGCTACTTCGATAGGTTCAAAATGAAGATCCACGGCTGCAGCGTGAGACACGGGGGGGAACGGGGGGGGGATATGGGGGGGGGATGGGGGCACTGAGATGGGGGGCAATGAGATGGGGGGCACAGATATGGGGGGCACAGATATGGGGGCACAGATATGGGGGCACTGAGATGGGGGGCAATGAGATGGGGGGCACAGATAGAGGGGGCACAGATATGGGGGCACAGATATGGGGGCACTGAGATGGGGGCACAGATATGGGGGGCACAGATATGGGGGCATTGAAATGGGGAGAACCAAGCTGGGGGATACAGATGTGGGGGGCACAGACATGGAGGGCACAGATATGGGGGGCACAAAGATAGGGGGCACAGAGATGGGGGCACAGATATGGGGGTACTGAGATGGGGGCCAATGAGATAGGGGGCACTGAGATGGGGAGAACCAACCTTGGGGATCCAAACATGGGGGGCACTGAGCTGGGGGCAATGAGATGGGGGGTACTGAGATGGGGAGAACCAAGCTGGGGGATACAGATGTGGGGGGCACAGAGATGGAGGGCACAGAAATGGGGGGCAGAGATATTGTAGACAAAGAGATGGGGGGCAGAGAGATGTGGGGCAATGAGCTGGGGGGCAAAGATATGGGGGGCACTGAGATGGGGGGCACTGAGATGGGGGCACAGAGATGGGGGCACAGAGATGAGGAGGACCAACCTTGGGGATCCAAATATGGGGGGCACTGAGCTGGGGGCAATGAGCTGGGGGGCATTGAAATGGGGAGAACCAAGCTGGGGGATACAGATGTGGGGGGCACAGACATGGAGGGCACAGATATGGGGGGCACTGAACTGGGGGTACAGATATGGGGGGCACAGAGATGCGATGAACCAACCTGGGGGGCATAGACATGGGGGGCACTGAGCTGGGTGGGGGGCACGGAGCTGTGGGGTCGTTTGGGGTCGCCCCATCAGAGGCATTTGGGAGCAGCAGCTGCAGGAATATGGGATGGGGATGGCTGGGGGGCTGGGGGCACAGCAGCCTTTGGGGCTGGTTGATGGGGTGGGGGCTCATCCTTTGGGGCTGGTTTATGGGGTGGGGGCTCATCCTTTGGGGCTGGTTTATGGGGTGGGGGCTCATCCTTTGGGGCTGGTTGATGGGGTGGGGGCTCATCCTTTGGGGCTGGTTTATGGGGTGGGGGCTCATCCTTTGGGGCTGGTTGATGGGGTGGGGGCACAACATTTGGGGCTGGTTTATGGGGTGGGGGCTCATCCTTTGGGGCTGGTTTAAGGGGTGGGGGCTCATCCTTTGGGGCTGGTTTATGGGGTGGGGGCTCAGTGCTGTTCCTCCCCCCATAGGAGCTGAGCATGAGGACGGAGCTGGAGGCCGTCAATGGGATGAAGCTGCCGGCGCTGGACGTGTTCGCCCACTCCCTGCGGTTCCTGAAGCAGCAGGCGCTGCAGGTGGGGGGGCAGCAAATGGGGGGGGGGCATTAAATAGGGGAGGGGGACAGCAGGGGTCTCAGCCCCCCCTTGATGTGCTGCAGGAGCTGATGGAGCAGTGCCCGGCCCTGCCCGAGAGCGGCGCCATCCGCTGGGTGCTCACAGTGCCCGCTATATGGAAACAGCCCGCGAAGCAGCTCATGAGGGAGGCGGCATATAGGGTGAGATATGGGGCGTATAGGGGGGATATGGGGCGTATAGGGTGAGATATGGGGCGTATAGGGGGGATATGGGGCGTATAGGGGGAGATATGGGGTGTATAGGGGGAGATATGGGGCGTATAGGGGAGATATGGGGGGTATAGGGTGAGATATGGGGCGTATAGGGGGAGATATGGGGGGTATAGGGGGAGATATGGGGTGTATAGGGTGAGATATGGGGCGTATAGGGTGAGATATGGGGCGTATAGGGTGAGATATGGGGCGTATAGGGGGAGATATGGGGCGTATAGGGGGGATATGAAAGATATAGGGTGGGATATGGGGCGTATAGGGTGAGATATGGGGCGTATAGGGGAGATATGGGGGATATAGGGTGAGATATGGGGCGTATAGGGTGAGATATGGGGCGTATAGGGTGGGATATGGGGCGTATAGGGTGAGATATGGGGCGTATAGGGGGGATATGGGGCGTATAGGGGGGATATGGGGCATATAGGGTGGGATATGGGGCGTATAGGGTGAGATATGGGGCGTATAGGGGGGATATGGGGTGTATAGGGGGAGATATGGGGTGTATAGGGGGAGATATGGGGCGTATAGGGGAGATATGGGGGGTATAGGGTGAGATATGGGGCGTATAGGGGGAGATATGGGGGGTATAGGGGGAGATATGGGGTGTATATGGGAGATATGGGGTGTATAGGGTGAGATATGGGGCGTATAGGGTGAGATATGGGGCGTATAGATGGGATATAGGGTGGGATATGGGGCGTATAGGGGGGATATGGGGCGTATAGGGTGAGATATGGGGAGTATAGGGTGAGATATGGGGTGTATAGGGGAGATATGGGGCGTATAGGGGGGATATGGGGCATATAGGATGGGATATGGGGCGTATAGGGGGAGATATGGGGTGTATAGGGTGAGATATGGGGCGTATATGGGAGATATGGGGCGTATAGGGGGAGATATGGGGGGTATAGGGGGAGATATGGGGCGTATATGGGAGATATGGGGCGTATAGGGGGAGATATGGGGCGTATAGGGTGAGATATGGGGTGTATAGGGTGAGATATGGGGCATATAGGGGGGATATGGGGGATATAGGTTGGGATATGGGGCATATAGAGTGAGATATAGGGTGTATAGGGTGAGATATGGGGTGTATAGGGTGAGATATGGGGCATATAGGGTGAGATATGGGGCGTATAGGGGAGATATGGGGTGTATAGGGTAGATATGGGGGATATAGGGTGAGATATGGGGTGTATACGGGGGATATGAGGGATATAGGGTGGGATATGGGGCGTATAGGGTGAGATATGGGGTGTATAGGGGGGATATGGGGCGTATAGGGGAGATATGGGGGATATAGGGTGAGATATGGGGCGTATACGGGGGATATGAGGGATATAGGGTGGGATATGGGGCGTATAGGGTGAGATATGGGGCATATAGGGTGAGATATGGGGGATATAGGGTGGGATATGGGGCGTATAGGGTGAGATATGGGGCGTATAGGGGGGATATGGGGCATATAGGGGGGATATGGGGCATATAGGGTGGGATATGGGGCGTATATGGTGAGATATGGGGCGTATAGGGTGAGATATGGGGCGTATAGGGGGGATATGGGGTGTATAGGGGGAGATATGGGGTGTATAGGGGGAGATATGGGGCGTATAGGGGAGATATGGGGCGTATAGGGGGGATATGGGGCTTATAGGGTGAGATATGGAGCGTCTAGGGGGGATATGGGGTGTATAGGGGGAGATATGGGGTGTATAGGGCGAGATTTGGGGGATATAGGGGAGATATGGGGGATATAGGGTGGAATATGGGGCATATAGAGGGAGATATGGGGCATATAGGGGGAGATATGGGGCGTATAGGGGGAGATACGGGGCATATAGGGGGAGATATGGGGGATATGGGGTATGAGCGGAGGGTGGGATTGGATGGGGATGGTGATGGGAGGAGGTGGTGTGGTGTGGGATGGGATGGGATGGATGGTGTATTATGGGATGGATGGGATGGATATTATGGGAGGGATGGGATGGGATGGGATGGGATGGGATGGGATGGGATGGATGGGGTATTATGGGATGGGATGGGATGGGATGGGATATTATGGGATGGGATGGATGGTGTATTATGGGATGGGATGGATGGTGTATTATGGGATGGGATGGGATGGATGGTGTATTATGGGATGGGATGGGATGGATGGTGTATTATGGGATGGGTTGGATGGTGTATTATGGGATGGGATGGATGGGATGGATGGTGATGGATATTATGGGATGGGATGGATGGTGATGGATATTATGGGATGGGTTGGATGGTGTATTATGGGATGGGTTGGATGGTGTATTATGGGATGGGTTGGACACCCACCGTCCCCCCCTGCCCCCCCAGGCCGGGCTGGTGTCCCCCGATAACCCCGAGCAGCTGCTGATCGCGCTGGAGCCCGAAGCCGCCTCCATCTACTGCAGGAAACTGCGGCTGCACCAAGTGCTGGAGCTGAGCACGGCAGGGGGCTGCGGGGGGGGGGACGATGGCACCGACATTGAGTCCAGCTTCAGGCAGGGTGGGTGGAAACGGGGGCACCGCGGGGGGGGGTCAATGGGGTGGGGGTCAATGGGGTGGGAGCCAATGGGGTGGGGGTCATTGAGTGCGGTCAATGGGGTAGGGGCCAATGGGGAGGAGGTAAGTGGGGTGGGGGTCAATGGGGTGGATGTAAGCAGGGTGTTTCAGTGGGATGGGTGCCATTGGGGTGGGGGTCAATGGGGTGGGTGTAATTGGGATGGGTGTCAATGCGGTGGGGGCCATTGGGATGGGGGTCAATGTGGTGGGGGCCAATGGGGTGGGGGTCAATGGGGTGGGGGTCAATGGGGTGGGGGTCAATGGGGTGGATGTAAGCAGGGTGTTTCAATGGGGTAGGTGCCATTGGGGTGGGTGCCAATGGGGTGAGGGTCAGTGGAGTGAGGATCTATGGGGTGGGTGTCAATGGGGTGGGTGCCATTGGGGTGGGGGTCAATGGGATCGGTGCCATTGGGGTGGGTGTCAGTGGGGTCCCCCCATGTCCCTGTGCTGCCCCCGGCGCTGTGGGTTAAGGCTGCAGGGCGGGATCCCGCTGTGGTCAATGGGGTGGGGTTGGGTTGGGGTCCCACCTCACGCCCCCCCCCCCCCGTCCCGCAGCCCGAGAGCAGCTGCGGCGCTCCCGGCACAGCCGGACGTTCGTGGTGGAGCCGGGGATGGGGGAACTGTGGGCCGAGATGAGAGAAGGTACCGGGGGGGCGATAAGGGGAGGGGGCGATGGGGGGGGTAGAAGAAGGGGGGCGGGGGGGGGTCCCGTGGTCCGGTTCTCAGTTTGGGGGTGGGGGTGGGGGTGGGCACAGAGACCCAGATCTACCCATTGTGTTGTATGGGGAGGGCATAGCTGCCAGGTCTACCCATTGGGTTGTATGGGGAAGACATAACTGCCAAGTCTACCCATTGTGTTGTATGGGGAAGATGCTGGGCTGCCAAGTCTACCCTTTGGGTTGTATGGAGAAGACATAGCTGCCAGGTCTACCCATTGTGTTGTATGGGGAGGACACAACTGCCAGGTCTACCCATTGTGTTGTATGGGGAGGACACAACTGCCAGGTCTACCCATTGGGTTGTATGGGGAGGACACAGCTGCCAGGTCTACCCATTGGGTTGTATGGGGAGGACACAGCTGCCAGGTCTACCCATTGGGTTGTATGGGGAGGACACAGCTGCCAGGTCTACCCATTGTGTTGTATGGGGAGGACACAGCTGCAAGGTCTACCCATTGTGTTGTATGGGGAGGACACAGCTGCCAGGTCTACCCATTGGGTTGTATGGGGAGGACACAGCTGCCAGGTCTACCCATTGTGTTGTATGGGGAGGACACAGCTGCCAGGTCTACCCATTGGGTTGTATGGGGAGGACACAGCTGCCAGGTCTACCCACTGTGTTGTATGGGGAGGATGTTGGGGTTGTGAGCCCACCCCAACAGGGGTCGCCACCCCCCCCCCCCCCGCGTTGTGCTGCCCGCAGGGGATCGTTACATCGTGGCGGACTGCGGGGGGGGCAGCGTGGACCTGACCGTGCATCAGATCGAGCGGCCGCAGGGGACGCTGAAGGAGCTCTACAAGGCGACGGGTGAGGGGGGGGACATGGGGGTTCCGGGTGGGGGTGGGGCTTTTCCCCCTACTTCCCCCCCCATATCGCTGCGTGGAACCGCGTGGGGGCGGCGGAGTGGGGAAGGGGCTCATAGCGGTACTGGAGCGCCACCTGGCGGCTGCGAGAGGGAAAACAGGATGGAGGGGACGGGGGGGTATGGGGGGATATGAGGGGATATGGGGATGGGGTCATAGAGGGGACATGGGGGGACGTGGGGGGATATAGGGGGATATGGGGTGTTATGGGGATGGGGGGCATTGAGGGGACATGGGGTGACATGGGGGGACGTGGAGATGCTGGGGGAGGGGGGGGATATGGGGGAGGTATGGGGGGATATGGGGATGGGGGCATAGAGGGGATGCGAGGGGACATGGGGTGACATGGGGGGACGTGGGGATGGGGGGGACGGGGGGGGTATGGGGGGATATGGGGGTGGGAGGGATCAGTGGGGCTGGAAGGGGAATGGGGGGGAACTTAGGGGGTGGGATGTGGGGACACGGGGGATATAGGGGGACAGGGGACAAGGGGGAACACAGTGGGGGAAGTGGGGATTGGGGGGGATGAAGGGGATGGGGGGATTATGGGGGGACACGGGGGGGGGAATGGAGGGGACACGGGTTATGGGGGGATTGGGGGGTCATGGGGGAATAGAGGGGACGTGGAGATGGGGGGATCAGTGGGGATGGAGGAGGATGGGGGGAGAAGGGAGGTCACGGGGATGGAAGGGGGGGGACAGGGATTGTGGGGGGACATGGAAGGGACGGGGGGTTATGGGGGGATAGAGGGGTCATGGGGGAACATAGGGGGACAGGGAGGACGTGGGGACTGTGGAATGGGGTTATAGGGTCTGATATGGGGCCGCTGCTGCCCCTACACCCCACACATCAGTGTGGACCCCATTGGGGCTCAGCCCCCCCCACGGGGCCTCGGACCCCCTGACCCCCCATCGCCCCCCCCCCATTTCCAGGGGGTCCGTACGGCGCCGTGGGGGTGGACGCTGCGTTCGAGCAGCTGCTGAGCCGCATCTTCGGGGCCGAGCTGATGCGCAGCTTCAAGGCGCAGCGCCCGGCGGCCTGGGTGGATCTGAGCATCGCCTTCGAGGCACGGAAACGAGCGGCCGCCCCGTCGCGCTGCGGCCCCATCAACGTGTCGCTGCCCTTCTCCTTCATCGACTTCTACCGCAAACAGCGCGGCCACAGCGTGGAGGAGGCGCTGCGGAGGAGCGAGTGAGAGCCGCTCTATGGGGGGGGGTCCTGCCGCTCTATGGGGGGGGTCTTGATTTGGGGAGGGGGGGGGTCGCGGGGCAGCCCCCGACGCTGCCCGTCCCGCAGTGTGCCAGGTCTACCTATTGGGTTGTATAGGGAGGATGTTGGACTGCCAGGTCTACCCATTGGGTTGTATGGGGAGGGTGCTGGGCTGCCAGGTCTACCCATTGGGTTGTATAGGGAGGATGCTGGACTGCCAGGTCTACCCATTGGGTTGTATGGGGAGGATGTTTGGGCTGCCAGGTCTACCCATTGGGTTGTATGGGGAGGATGTTGGGATGCCAGGTCTGCCCACTGGGTTGGATGGGGAGGATGTTAGGCTGCACAGGGGAGCCCCTCAGGCTCTGCCCCACAGCCCCCAACCCCACAGCCTCGCCGTGCCCCCCTGGTGCCAATGGGACCCCAAACCCCCCCTGTGCCCCCGGAGCCCCCCGAGGCGAAGCCCCCCCCCGTGGCTGCTGGCCCATCTGGCAGTCTTGGGAGTGGGGGGGGGGGGTCGCGGGGCAGCCCCCGACGCTGCCCGTCCCGCAGTGTGAAGCTGGTGAAGTGGTCGTCGCAGGGGATGCTGCGGATGTCGGCTGAGGCCATGAACGAGCTGTTCCAGCCCACGGTCAAATGCATCGTCCAGCACATCGGTATGGGGGAGGGTCGGGGGGGCTGAGGGTGGTCGGACTCGCTGGGCACCGTGTGGGGCTGGGAACGGGCACCCGGCACCACCACGGCCCATAGGGTGGGCACCCGACGTGGGCAGCGCTGAGTGGGGCCCACGTTGTGCCCACATTGTGCCCAGACACCACCCCCCCCGGGCACAGTGTGGGGCTGAGTCGGAGCCACGAGCAGCACCGGGGGGGTGTGGGTGTTGGGGGCATGTGGGGACGGGGGTTATGTTTTGGGGGGGGGGGAGGAGAGGAGAGGGGCGGGGATGTGTGGGGCTGGAGGTGGGGGGGGGGGGGGGGGGGAGGGTCTGGGCTGGAGGGGAGTGTGGAGATGGGGGGACAATGATGTGGGGGGACAAGGGGACAGGGATGGGATGCGGGGGGGTGGGGATGAGGGTGAAGGGGGGAGGGGACATGGGGATGGGGGGGCGGGAGGGAGGGATACAGAGGGACGGGGATGGGGGTCAGGGGGGTGGGATGCAGGAGGATGGGATGCAGGGGGACGTGGATGGAGGGGGGGGGACGCAGAGGGATGGGATGGAGGGGGATGGGGGTAAAGGGGTGCAGGGGGGTGGGATGCAGGGGGACAGGAGTGTGTGTGGGGGGGCGGGGGTGCAGGAGGGCAGAGATGGGGTGCAGGGAACAGTGGGATGGGACAGGGCAGGGGGTGGGATGCAGGAGGACAGTGGTGCGGGGGGGGTGCAGGGGATGGGGGTGGGGTGCAGGGGGTCAGGAGGGCAGGGATGTAGGGGATGGGGGTGTAGGGGGACGGGGGTGCGGGGGGATGGGACGCAGGGGCACACGGATGGAGGGGGGTGGGACGCAGAGGGATGGGATGGGGGTAAAGGGGTGCAGGGGGGTGGGATGCAGGGGGACACGGATAGAAGGGGGTGGGATGCAGGAGGACAGTGGTGTGGGGGGGCCCGGGGGTGCAGGAGGACAGGGATGGGGTGCAGGGAACAGGGGGTGGGATGCAGGGGATGGGGATGGGGTGCAGGGGGTCAGGAGTGCAGGGATGGCAGGGAATGGGGATGTAGGGGGATGGGACACGGGGGGACGCGGATGGAGGGGGGTGGGATGCAGAGGGATGGGATGTGGAGGGATGGGGTGGGGGTAAACGGGTGCAGGGGGGTGGGATGCAGGGGGACAGGAGTGCGGGGGGGGCGGGGGTGCAGGAGGACAGGGATGAGGATGGGGTGTGGGGGGTCAGGAGGGCAGGGGACGGGGGTGTAGGGGCACAGGGGGATGGGGGTGAGGAGGGATGGGACACAGGGCTCGGGGATGGAGGGGGTGGGATGCAGAGGGATGGGATGTGGGGGGATGGGGCTAAGGGGGTGCAGAGGGACAGGAGTGTGGGGGGGGGAGGCCGGGGGTGCAGGAGGACAGGGGGTGGGATGCAGGAGGACAGTGGTGTGGGGGGATGCAGGGGACGAGGATGGGGTGTGGGGAGTCAGGAGGGCAGGGGACGGGGGTGTAGGGGCACAGGGGGACGTGGACGGAGGGGGGTGGGACACGGAGCCCGGTGCAGCCGTTGACCCCCGATCCCCCCCCGCCCCTTAGAGTCGCTCCTGCAGCGCCCCGAGGTTCGCGGGGTGAAGTTCCTGTTCCTGGTCGGGGGTTTCGCGGACTCTCCCGTCCTGCAGCGCTCGGTTCGGGCGGCGCTGGGCTCCCGGTGCCGCCTGCTGGTCCCGCACGACGCGGCGCTCAGCACCCTCAAGGGCGCCGTGCTCTTCGGCCTCGACCCCGGCACGGTCCGTGTCCGCCGCTCCCCGCTCACCTTCGGCGTCGGGGTCCTCAATAAGTTCATCGACGGGAAACACCCGGAGCACAAGCTGCTGCTCAAGGACGGACGGCGCTGGTGCAGCGACGTGTTCGACAAGTTCGTGGCCGCGGAGCAGTCGGTGGCGCTGGGGGAGGTGGTGCAGCGCAGCTACTGCCCCGCTCGCACCGGGCAGCGCAGAACCGTCATCGATATCTACTGCTGCGACCGGGACGATGTGACGTTCGTCACCGAACCCGGAGTCACCAAGTGCGGCACCGTCAGCCTGGAGCTGCCCGAGCTGCCCGGGGGGGACGGGGGGCGCAGGGAGATCCGAGCCGCGATGCAGTTCGGGGACACGGAGATCAAAGTGACGGCGGTAGATGTGAGCAGCGCCAGAACCGTGCGGGCCACCATAGACTTCCTGACACCGTGAGGGGGAGGGGGCGAGGGGAGGGGGCAGAACGGGAATCAATTGGGTTATATGGGGAGAATGTTGGGCTGCCAGGTCTACCCATTGGGTTGTATGGGGAAGACATCTGCCAGGTGTACCCATTGGGTCGTATTGAGGACTCTGAGCTGCCAGGTCTACCCGTTATATTGTATGGGGAGGACCCAGCTGCCAGGTCTACCCATTGGATTATATAGGGAAGACATAGCTGCCAGGTCTACCCATTGGGTTGTATAGGGATGAAAATGGAATGCCAGGTCTACCCATTGGGTTGTATGGGGAAGACATAGCTGCCAGGTCTACCCATTGGGTTGTATAGGGATGAAAATGGAATGCCAGGTCTACCCATTGGGTTGTATGGGGAAGACATAGCTGCCAGGTCTACCCATTGTGTTGTATGGGGAAGACATAGCTGCCAAGTCTACCCATTGTGTTGTATGGGAAAGACATAGCCACCAGGTCTACCCATTGTGTTGTATGGGGAGGACACAACTGCCAGGTCTACCCACAGTATTGTATGGGGAGGATGTTGGGCTGCCAGGTCTACCCATTGTGTTGTATGGGGAACATAGCTGCCAGGTCTACCCGTTGGGATGTGCGCAGCGCCAGAACCACGCGGGCAACAATCGAGAGCCGATGAGGGCGGTGGGGCGGGGGGAGGGGGCGGAACGGGGCGGGGAAGGGGATGGACGACCCTCGGTGATCCGTGGGGGTGCAGAGAGAGCAGAACCGCGCAGCCCCATTTGCTGCCCCACAGCTCCGGGTTCTACAACTTAGAGCCCCATAGCTCTGGGTTCCACACCTTACAGCCCCACATCTGGGTTCCACACCCCCCCATTCCACACTTACAGCCCCACATCTGGGTTCCACACCCCCCCATTCCACACCTTACAGCCCCACATCTGGGTTCCACACCCCCCCATTCCACACTTACAGCCCCACATCTCTGTGTTTCCCACCCCGCAGCCCCCATCTCCATGGGGCTGAATGGACGCTGAGCCCCGGCCCGTTTCCAGCTGCCGTTTATTATTTCCCTTCCCCGAGCTCTCTGTTCCGTAGCCAATCCCACACGTCCCCCAGCTGTGTATATATCTCTATGTATTTATATATGTATAGGCACATCCAGCCTCCTGCTGCTTTCCCAACCCAACGCTTCTGCTCCGTGCATTGGGGGGTCGGGAAGGGGAAAGACAGGGCTGCCAGGTCTACCCATTGGGTTCTATGGGGAGGATGCTGGGCCGCCAGGTCTACCCATTGGGTTCTATGGGGAGGACATAGCTGCCAGGTCTACCCATTGGGTTGTATGGGGAAGATACTGGGCTGCCAGGTCTACCCATTGGGTTGTATGGGGAGGACATAGCTGCCAGGTCTATCCATTGGGTTCTATGGGGAGGATGCTGGGCCGCCAGGTCTACCCATTGGGTTGTATGGGGAGGATACTGGACTGCCAGGTCTACCCATTGGGTTGTATGGGGTTGGGAGGAAATAGGACTGGGGGGGGGGAATTGGGGTATGGGGTGGGGGGGGCAGCTCCTGGGGTGGGGTGGAACTGGGGTGGGGGGGCTGTGGAATTGGGGGAGGGTGGAATTAGGGGAGGGGGGCAGCTCCTGGGGGGGGGGAAGGTTGTGGAATTAGGAGAGGTTGGGGGGAGGAATTGGGGTATGGGGTTGGGGGGGCAATTAGGGTGGGGGGGGTGGAGTTATTGGGGTGGGGTCGGGGGGCACTTGGGGTATGGGGGGGTGGAATTGGGGTGGGGGGGAGGGGGGAATTGGGGTGGGGGGTGGAATTGGGGTAAGGGGGGGGTTGGAATTTGGGGGGGTTGGAATTGGGGTATGGGGGGGTGGGATTAGGGGGAGGGCACTTGGGGTATGGGGGGTGGAATTGGGGTATGGGGGGGGAGGGGAATTGGGGGGGGGTCTGGGGACAATTGGGGGGGTGGAATTTGGGGGGGGAGTTGGAATTAGGAGTGGGGGTTAGAATTAAGGGGGGGGCAGCTCCTTGGGGGGGGTTGGAATTAAGGGGGGGGGGGGCAGCCCCTTGGGGGGGGGGGGTTGGAATTAGGATGGGGGGGGGGGGCAGGGTGGTATTAGGGTATGGGGGGGGGGGGGGGGGTTGGTTCCATCTGCTCCTCATACAACTGAGTCATCGCCATCAGATCCACCCGAGGGTGCGTGCCCCTTTAAGAGCGGCCGCAGTGGGGGATGGGGGGGGGGGGCAAGGGGGGGGTTTATGTGGGGGGGGCGGGTTTATTTTTGTGGGGGGGGGGCGATGCTGCGGGTGTTTGTGCTGCACGCGGCCGAGCTCCGCACGGCGGATACAGACATCAGCGATGCGTATTGCGGGGTCGTGTTCAGAGGTGGGGGGCGGCGATGGGGGGGGGGGCGGCAATAAGGGGGGGGGTTGAATCTGGGCCCCCCCCCAACTCGTGTCTTGTGGGCGAGGGGAGGAGCCGTGGGGCACAATGGGGGGGATATGGGGGGGGGAGGGGGTGAGGGACGGGGGGGGGTCGGGGGTTGGGGGGGGGGTCTGTAAGGGGGGGGTCCCTGGTGGCCTATTTGAGGGGGGGGTCTGTATGGGGTGGGGTCCCATTCTGGGGGGGGTCAGTATGGAATGAGTCCCATTGGGGGGGCTGTCTGTATGGGGGGGGGGCTATGTGAGGATGGGGGGGGGGGTCAGTATGGAATGGGTCCCATTGGATGGGGGGGGGTGTTATGGGTGGGGGTCGTGGTTTGGGGGGGTGTCTGTATGGGGGGGGTCTATGTGAGGATGGGGGGGGGTTGTATGGGGTGGGGTCTTATTCTGGGGGGGGTCAGTATGGGATGGATCCCATTGGGGGGGGGGGTTGTTATGGGGGGGCCGTCTGTATGGGGGGGGGCCTGGTGGCCTATTTGAGGAGGGGGGGGTTGTATGGGGTGGGGTCTCATTCTGGGGGGGGTCAGTATGGAATGGGTCCCATTGAGGGGGGGGTGTTGGTATTGGTGGGGGGTTGTATGGGATGGGGGGGTCCCTGGTGGCCTATTTGAGGAGGGGGGGGTTGTATGGGGTGGGGTCTCATTCTGGGGGGGGTCAGTATGAGATGGGTCCCATTGGGGGGTTGTTGGTATGGGGGGGGGGTTCTATTTGGGGGGGGGGCTTCAGTATGGGAAAGGTTTGGGGGGGTCTGTATGGGGTGGGGTCTCATTCTGGGGGGGTCAGTATGGAATGGGTCCCATTTGGGAGGGGGCGTCTGTATGGGGGGGGATCCAATGTGAGGATGGGGGGGGGGGGTTGTAGGGGGTGGGGTCCCATTCTGGGGGGGGTCAGTATGGGATGGGTCCCATTGGGGGGGAGTGTTGGTATGGGGGGAGGGTTCCATTTTGGGGGGGCTTCAGTATGGGAAGGGTTTGGGGGGGTCTGTATGGGGGGGAGTCTCATTCTGGGGGGGGTCAGTATGAAATGGGTCCCATTGGAGGGGGGGGGTGTTATGGGTGGGGGTCGTGGTTTGGGGTGGGGGGGTCTGTATAGGGGGGGTCTATGTGAGGATGGGGGGGGGTTGTATAGGGTGGGGTCTCATTCTGGGGGGGGGTCAGTATGGAATAGGTCCCATTGGGGGGCAATATGTTGGTATGGGGGGGGGTTCCATTTTGGGGGGGCTTCAGTATGGGAAGGGTTTGGGGGGGGTCTTTATGGGGGGGTCCCTGGTGGCTTATTTGGGGGGGGTGTATGTGGTGGGGTCTCATTCTTGGTGGGGGTCAGTATGGAATGGGTCCCATTGTGGGGGGTGTTGGTATGGGGGGGGGTTCAATTTTGGGGGGGCTTCAGTATGGGAAGGGTTTGAGGGGGGGTCTTTATGGGGGGATCCCAGGTGGCCTATTTGAGGAGGGGGGGGTTACATGGGGGGGGGGGCGTCTCACTAGGGGTTATATGGATGGGGGGGAGAGGGGGGTGTCTCACTAGGGGCTATATGGGGGGGGGGCTTCTCACTAGGGGTTATATTGGGGGGGGTCTCACTAGGGATTATATGGGTGGGGGGGCGTCTTGTTAGGGGTTATATGGGTGTGGGGGGGTCTCACTATGGGGTTATATAGAGAGGAGGGGGGGTCTCAATAAGGATTATATGGGTGGGGGGGGCTTCTCACTAGGGGTTATATGGGGGGGGTCTCACTAGGGGTTATACGGGGGGGGTTTCTCAATAGGGATTATATGGGTGGGGGGGGTCTCACTAGGGGTTATATGGGGGGGGGTCTCACTAGGGGTTATATGGGCGGGGGGGGCGTCTTGTTAGGGGTTATATGGGTGTGGGGGGGCTTCTCACTAGGAGTTATATGGGGGGGGGGGGGGTGTCCTGGCTTTGTCCGGGGTGCCTGTATTGGGGGGTGAGGGGGGGGTCCAAAGATTCCCCCCCCCCCCATTGTCTCCGTGCCCCTCCCGTCCGCTCTATACATTAGAGCCCCCCCTTTAGCCCCCCCTTATGTAGGAGGTGGGGAGGCACACACACACACACACACACACACATATCTGAGCGCTGACAGCAGCGACGCGGCCGCGGCTATTTCTGGTCCCATAGAGCAGCTGTGGGGGGGGGGGGC